>NW_025941896.1:0-24101 GCF_000764305.2 Hyalella azteca | reverse complement strand
TTTTGGAGAAATAAATCGTAATTTAGGTCAATTACTTAACTGGAGCCTTTGCTAACTGAGGTTCTACTGTAAATGCATTTTTAAGGGTGTCCCAAATTACCCCGGGGGGTTGTCCCTTTTTACCCTGTCACGCGGAAATGGCTGCCATTTTTTTTTTTTGAATGAGATAGGCAAATTCTGTCAATTACGTTTTCAAGCAGACACCTGGGTGCAACTTTTATGTAAGTAAAATTTTTAATACTGCGAATATTTTTTTTAATCCAGACCTTAGCAGAGGTACTTTTCCAAAATCGCACTTTTCACACTTTTTTTGCAGCAATTTGTTAGAGATAGTAAATGTTTGATTTCTTGACTAGCTTTATATATAATAGATATTTAAAATGTTGAAGTTTATGCCACTATTTTTAGTTTTGCGATATTTTGATTAGTTTAGCTGCTACAATATTTCTATGAAATGTGGGACGCGTGTCCCAATTTACCCCGCCCGTTCCTTTTTATCGCATTTGACGGTACACTACCTTCCACTGCAGTGAAAATTGATACACTGAGCTCATTAGAAACTGCCGCGCTTCTGAAATTGCGCTTGTTTTGAAATCCAATGCCGTGTTGGCAATGCCTCCCTGCCAGTGAGTACTGAGTTATATTTTTGTTAATTACTTCTTACCATGAAACATTTCATAAACAAGTTTAGGCTCATTTTATAGCTCTTTGTGTGGGCTATCGAATGGCATCTTCAAAAAATGTCCATATGTCATTTGTAAGGGGCCAGATGCAAAATAAAACTGTCCCAAATTACCCCTGGGAACAGGATAATCTGGGACAATTGAACTAAAACTAGATTTCAAAATGTTTGAAGCATGCCGAGTGTACTCATCTATTACTAACAGTACTCTGAAGTCCTTCTCTTTCATAAATTCATTGTAGATGATGTAGATGTAGAATAAATGACATTTTCTGTGTATTTTGCTTGTTTATCCTTTATTGATATGATATCACCATATTCATTCATTACTGTATTACTGATGTGATATTACCATATCCATGAACATGCCATTGAGCCTTTACAATGACGTTGTCCACTGCAAGCTTCATATCAGCAGCCGTATAGCATTTATTCTGTATCTGTAATCTTACAGGATGGCTTGTAATTTCACACCATTTTAATTGGGTCTAGTTAATTAACTATAGAAAAGATTGTTAAAAAACATACCTGAAACAGAAAGGAATGTTATAGAAACAACCATCATATGTTAAGGAGAAATAAATCATAATATAGGTTAATTACTTTTCATTCTCTGATAATACAGTAACTGACTAATACAGTAACTCTGACTAATACAGTAACATATATATGATGCTTGCAAAAATAATGAAATCATATCAAATTAATGAATTACATTAAAACGCTAATAAATTATATCAGGCACAGTTGAAACATTCTCTTTCAAATCGGTTTCTCTCCAGGCATACTTTTGAAGGTTTTCTGCAACATCCTCATCAGATGTGCAATTCTCAACAGTCACCAATCACAGGGTAGGCCTTGTTTGAATGTCAAGGTGGGGTTTGCCTTCTCAGGTGGTCAAATAATGAGCTCACAGAAGAATATTTAATGACAACTTCTTGGGCAAACTTCCATCATACATCACTTTAGCAACACAAAAACATAGGCCCTTGTCTTTCATAACACTACAATGGTAGAAACAATACAATGTCATATTATTTGAATCAGCCTTTGACTCTATTGAATGATTGAATGAATGATGGTTGACAGCGACCCTTGCTCTGTTGTGGCATTCTTTAAGACGGCCTCCCTCACTCTAGACAAAGAACCAACAATATTTGTAATTAATTGTTAATATGCTGTGATACAGCATTGTCACATTCATGCCTTCACTTGATACTAAACACTCTACTATTGACACAATTAGTGACAGAATAAAAGATACAAGAACATTCTAGAAAACAATTTCAGGTGTACCATCAACCAGGGCTACTTGGGACGGGCGGGGTAACTCGGGACAGTCCTCAGACATGGCATAAACTGTTTTAGTAGCAAACCTAATTGGAATATTGCAAAACTAAATATAGTGGCATAAACGTCAACATTTTTCCTATCTATGTAGTATAAAGGAAGTTCAAAAATAATACATTTACTAGCTTTGAAAAATTCCTGAAAAAATGGTGAAAAACAATATTTTGAAAAGTTACTTCTCCTAAGGTCTGTAGTAAAAAAATATTTGCCATATTAAAAAATTTCACTTAGAAAAGATTGGTAGACAAGTGTTGCATGAAAACTTTATTTGCGGAATTTACATACCTCAATAAAAAAAAAATGCCGGCCATTTCCGCACGGTGGGGATACTGTAAAATGGGGTTACTTTGACCGGCGGGGTAACTTTGACCACTTTTCGTTTTTTCAACAAAAACCCCCAAAACTCAAAAACAATTTGACATAGAAAAATTTTGTCAATGGCCATCAAAGGCCTAATACTGAGGCTACATAACACAATAGAAAGATTTAAAAAGTTTGCATATCTAATAGGTATAAAATTAATAATGTGACCCACGTAAAAGAGCTATTATTTGAAGTGTGTCAGAGTACCTCCAATTTTTTTTATTTTCTGGTAAAATAACTCCAGGTTTTGATGCATTGTAGTAGAACTCTTCTAGTTACATATGCAAAAGACAAATTTTAGGAAAGTGTCATAGTTTGTAAATGGGGGGCGCCGCCCCCCAATGGGGGAACTTTGACCACCTGATGGCAGCTGTGACGGGGTAACATTGACCGGCTTGGAAATTGAATTAAAATTACCATAGGTACCTATATAACATATTTTATGTTTGATACACCAATTATGAAACCCCAAGAGCTGGGGTAACAAAGACCATCACTTTTTTTGAAATTACATAAAAACTATGAGAGGCAGGAGCCAGCAATTTATGGTGAGTAAAGCTAGAGTATAGACCTGTATTTTGCATGTTTCAATTTAAGTTTAACTTATCTAGTAAAAAAATGGCATTGTTTCGAAATAAAAAAGCGGTCAAAGTTACCCCATTTTACGGTACTCAGGATACCCCCCCCCCCCTGGGGCTATTTGGGACACCCCTAAAAACGCATTTACAGTAGAACCTCAGTTAGCAAAGGCTCCAGTTGAGAAAAAAATAGATTAAAAACAAAGAATATTGATTGCATTTACCTTGCTCAGCGAAAAATTTTACTTATCGAAAAATTAGTGCATCATTGGTCATCACAAAATTGTGCATAGAATGTCATATATAGAATTGTGAACCAGGCATCATAGAATGAAAAGTAATTGACCTAAACTATGATTTATTTCTCCAAAACATATGATGGTTGTCACTAAAACATTCCTTTCTGTATCAGGTATGTTTTTCACAATCTTTTTAGCGCGTTTTCTCACTTATGGAAAAAATGCACTATTGTGCTTGCCATGTTCGTCTGTCTGTTTGTCTGTCCGTGACCTCAAGTTTTCGTTGACGAGAAAATGCGCTCTCTGTCACTCACTGCAGTGAGTACTGAGTTATATTTTTTAATAGTATATTCACTTAACCCAATTAAAATGGTGTGAAATTACAAGCCGTCCTGTAAGCTTACAGATACAGAAAAAATGCTATAAGGCTGCTGATATGAAGCTTGCAGTGGACAAGGTTGTTGTGAATGCTCAATGGCATGTTCATGGATACGGTAATATCGCATCAATAATACGGTAATTAATGTATATGGTAATATATCAATGAAGGAAAAACAATTAAAAATCACAGAAAATGTCATTTATTCTACCTCTACATCATATACAATGAAAGAGGAGGACTTCAGAGTACTGTTAGTAATAGATGAGTACACTCTGCTTGCTTCAAATGTTTTAAAATGAAGTTTTTTCCAAGTGTCCCGAGTAGCCCTGTTTGACGGGGCTACTTGGGACACTCTTTTTTTTTTGCTTCTGGCACCTTACAAATAGCATTTGGAATTTTTTTGGAGAAGCCATGTGATAGCCCTTGCAAAGAGCTTTGAAATGAGCCTAAACTTGTTTATGAAATGTTTCATGGTAAGAAGTTATGAATGAAAAACGTTCAAAATTGTCCCGAGTAGCCTCGGTTGACAGTACCTAATGGAAAAATTGTATGTGGCTAGTGCTCAACAGCACTGAGCTCGTGATGGTGTGCCTGATGGTTAGGCCTGCTGCATTTTTGTAGGTCTAGCATTTATATTTTAATTTCACATGCTCAAGTGAATGTAACATCACAGTAGCACATGTGTGATTTGATCACTATTAAAAACCATGTGTCTGCATCTGCCAACATTATTGATCAATAATTTCAGCCTCAGTGATTCATAATTATTATCACATTTAGTGATGGTGCCCATTACCAAAAAATGCAGTGTTGTGCTGCACCAACTGTCTGATGCTGCAGTCAGGAGGGGCAGATGCCATAAGCAGAGCCTCACTCAAACATCTCCTGGCGGAAGCAAAGTAAAGTCTGAAGGTAAGCCAGATTCCATGTGCCTTGCTAATCAATTTGTGATACCCAGAGGAGGAACTGAGGTTGTGTCAATTTATCCAATTCAATTCTGATCTCCTATTATTTCTTAGCAGTTTTAAAAACAGGCCTGATAACATTGCATTAAAATATGCTGCCTCATTAGTCTCTCTCATCTGAGAGATGTAGACTTTTTATCTAAAGCTCATATGACTTATTAATTTGGTGATCATTATATATACTGTGAGATATCTTGTTCTTTAACTCAGTGGTACCAGCACACCAATGTAAATATTTTCCAGCCTTGGAAAATGTTGACCCTCCACCAGTCCTCAAATTTTCTGCTATCTACATCAAGGAGGAACCTGAGAATGAAACTGAAGAAGTATCTATCAAAGAGGAACCATTCGGATATGGAAATGAGGTAGGTGGAATTGATGTGCAATTAAATGTTTAGAACAGCATACAAAAATCCTGCTTAGATTTTCATGAAAAAATTGACAAAATGCTATTTCCATATTAAAATTTTCAAGTTCAGCATCAGGAGGCAAATCTTAACTCAGTATCAAGTTTGAAATAGTGAGCAATAATAATTATATTTGAAGTACCCTCATTTTTATTCAATAATTGGTTAGAAGTTATGGGAAATTTTACTCCTAGTTACTTGCTTCAGGTTTGCTGTTCTAAATCCAAATTCAAAAATTTTCTCTCATAGTTGTCTGTATTAAAATTAAAAGATAAATGATGTCCTCTATTGACAGGAATCAGCAATACATCAAAAATTTTCTTGTTCAAATACTTCCTTCTTGCTTCTATTGGAAAACATTCATAGTATTGGAATGTTCTCCAATAGTATGGGAGATCATTCATATCAATTGATATAAGTTTTTAATTAAAGTAATGCATCGTCACTTCATTGCTAATAGAGACGTGTCTACAACATTAATGAATGCCAGTTTGATCATACAAAAATCAATTAATATTGTGCACTTGATTCTGAAATTGTCACTCTTGTTATGTATAGTATTTGTTTTGACTTGAAAACTGGTTAATGAATTATTTGCACTATAAAAAATTGATATGAGAAAACATTTCACAGCCAGTATTTTTGATGCTATCACATTCATGTGCTGGAAATTGGAACTTGCAGGGAAGTCTATGAGGACTTCCCTTTCTGAATTGTAGAGAAAGACTTCCCTTCCCATCCTGAGTTGCATATTATTACCTTTCTAATCAAATGCACACATCACAGCTGCCTCATCAACCTTGTCCTCCACTTCTCCCCAGGCCTCTTCAGCTAAACATCTCCCTTCTTTGCCATGCAAGACAGAAGCTCAAGTTGAGGCTCACGACGTCCAGTCAAAGGCCTCACACAACATTTTTGCTCCTATGTCAAATCAGGTACATATATGCATATACTTTCTTTAGACACCCTAATCTACACTATGCTGTTGAAGGGTGTACTAGCCGGTGGAACTTGCTTTTTGTTCCACTAGAGTGGGAATTTATGTGCTGAATGCTGAGTGTGTGCTAGATTCAGATAAATGGGAATAAATTAATTAATTATAGTAAATTAGAAATGATAATTTGTTAGAATAAAGTATCGATTTTCTTCTAGTAAATAAGATGAGTTGACATTTGGAAAACTGGATTCAGGTAAAAATTTCTGCCAAAAGCTATAATTCAGAATACCAGGTATATATGAACACCTAAAATTACACTGAGGAATGAGCAAATTATTATTTAGCAAATATTATAATATATCAAAAAAATATGGAATGATAGGTAATTTCTTTCACACAGCAACTGAATAGAAATGAATGTAATGTACATGCATTATATAACTGTTTAGACAGTCACTAACACTGGGGGTGGATTCAGTGATGCTACTTGAATTTTGAGTAAGCTGTACAAAGTAGCAATGGAATTAAGAAACTTATTACTGAGTTCAAATTGTCAAGTGCAGAATGCACATGTAACTTATTAAAGTTGAAAATAATCATATTATATATTAAGACTTATCCTATTTTAGGAGTGGAGGCCAGCCATTGATCAGTACCAGTGCATGTTCAGACCAGTTTTACACTTGGGTGTGGAGTGTTTTTGCCTGTTTTGAGGGCTTTTAATGTTGAATGGGAGTACTGGCAGAACGGCATTAATGTAATTGGTATACAGAGTGCGTATCATATTGTGGAGTTGGTGGTTTGCGATTTGGTGGCCAGAGTGCTGCGAATGGAGACATTGCAGTAGGCATTGGGATTGAAGGAGGTTGCGTTGTAAGACAGGAAGTATTTGACATTCAGAGTGAAGGGGTTGTTTGGCTGTTGTCTTGTGGTAACCAGTTACTGTTTGCAGGATTGTATTTAAACATCTTTGAGGTGAATGGAATTTGTGGAGAAAGTTAGGGGTCCAGATATGGAAGATATTTGATTGTTTGAGGATAGATTATTTTTTTTGGCTTGTAATAAGCTTTCATTGTCTTGTCCATATGATGTTCCTGCGAGGGCTTTTAGTATTTTACTACATTTCAAGTTTTAAAGTATTAATGTCACTTATTTGCTTAAATCGCAAGTTGACTAAAAATTTCTATTTCTCTATGAACTTGAGACCATTTTTGAAGTTATAAAAATAATATGAGCAAGTTTCTGGACTCAAGCATAGACAGTTCCATTTATAACAACTCTGACAGCTTAATATTATGCTGATGTTACAGATGGTGAGGAAATTCAGAGCCATTCATGCATGCACGTGCCTTTGATCATGTCAGGTGCAGTTTATTTCTCAAAGTTTATTGCAATAATTTTTCATTCTAATTGTCTGTCAATTCATTGCTTGCCAATGCAAAAACTACATGAAATGAGATTCACATGTGCAGTGGAATGCTTGAGTACCTCTCAACTCCTTAGTTTGTGGAACACTGATATTGTGCATCAAACAGTAGCAGACTTCACTGAAAACACGCATGGCAGTCCACTCAGTTCCAAAAGTTTACACAATGTTTGCTAAATGAGAAATTTTATTGATTTGACACAAAGAATAGATCTCAGTTAAATAGTATCTCAACAGACGAGGCTGTGAAATTTATGGTTACTATTTTTCTGGAGGTTGATGGAAATGTAGGGAATTTTCCTGCAAGCTTAATGCAATTAGGGTTAAGTTAAGATAAGGTAATTGTAACTTGATTATTTTCTCAAAAGAGATTAATGCCAAGCCGTTTGCATGAAAATTCTTTAATTCATAAAATATTTGTAGCAATTTTCAATTTCTGTGGAAATAACTAAGGTATTTTACTATTAATCAAACTTGAAAGTCAACTGTTTACTGTGGTTGTTACTAATACGAGAGGAGATTGTTTTACTCTCTATTTTTATCATTAGTTTAGTGAAGGTGAGTCAGCACCGGCATCAAGAGACGCTGAAAGTGGCGTTGACGTCTCTGGGGCTTCCAGCTCCAAGCCACACATCAGGCTTGGGAGTCCCCAGCGTAGATTGGTGCCTGGAGGTGCAGGCCAACTGCAGCAGCACATTCATGAAGAACATCCTGCTTCAGAACCCAACAGCTGCTCTAAACGCACCTCCAGTACAGGTAGTGGACTACAGCAGCTCTTTAATGCTATGCCTTCAATGGAAATATCATTTAAGTTCACAGACTGTGAACAATCGTGTACCAGAGGAAAATCAATGCAAAAGCATATTCATTCCAAGCATTTGTGCAGAAATAAACGCCAATGCCAGATTGGTTTGAATTCATGTGCCACTGATGCTGATCTTGAACAACATATTCTCTTGCGGTCTCCTCAGAGAAAGGCACAGAAAAGCTCTCGGAATAAACATGCTGATGGTTGCAAAGAAATACTCCATAAACGTTGCCATTCTATACGTTCTTCAATGAAATATACTTGCTCTGAGTGTGATTATGCTTGCACTAAAAAATGGAACTTGAAAAGCCATTTTCTTTACAAACATTCAACAGAAAAACATATTCAGTGTTCTGAGTGTGATTATGTTTGCACCACAAAAAAAGCCCTAAAAAGCCATTTTCTTTACAAACATTCAACAGAAAAACCTATTCAGTGTTCTGAGTGTGATTATGCTTGCATCACAAAATGGGACCTGAAAAGACATTTTCTTTACAAACATTCAACAGAAAAACCTATTCAGTGTTCTAAGTGTGATTATGCTTGCACCACAAAAAGAGACCTGAAAACCCATTTTCTTTACAAGCATTCAACAAAAAAACCTTTTCTGTGCTCTGAGTGTGATCATGCTTGCATTACAAGAGGGGACTTGAAAAGACATGTAATTCAGAAACATTCAACAGAGAAGGCTATAAAGTGCTCCAAGTGTGATTATGCTTGCACCTCAAAAGGAGACCTGAAAAAACATTTTCTTCA
The DNA here is from genome assembly GCF_000764305.2 of Hyalella azteca. NCBI lineage: Eukaryota > Metazoa > Arthropoda > Malacostraca > Amphipoda > Hyalellidae > Hyalella > Hyalella azteca. The sequence continues at coordinate 15,208 of NW_025941896.1, read as the reverse complement.
CAAACATTCAGCAGAGAAACCTATTCAGTGTTCTGAGTGTGATTATGCTTGCATCACAAAATGGGTTTTGAAAAGACATTTTCTTTGCAAGCATTCAACAGAAAAACTTATTCAGTGTTCTAAGTGTGATTATGCTTGCACCACGAAAAGAGACCTGAAAACCCATTTTCTTTACAAGCATTCAACAAAAAAACCTTTGACGTGCTCTGAGTGTGATTATGCTTGCATCACAAAATGGGACTTGAAAAGACATTTTCTTTGCAAGCATTCAACAGAAAAACCTATTATGTGCTCTGAGTGTGATTATGCTTGCGTCACAAAATGGGACTTGAAAAGACATTTTCTTTGCAAGCATTCAACAGAAGAAGCCGTTTTGAGGCTCCAAGTTTGATGAACATATTGTCAAAAACGCATGCTTGAACAGCAGCTTTTCTCTCCAGGCGCCATCAGAAACCGCTACGTTAACCTAATAGTGAAGATGCAGGTGAATGTATGGAGCTTTATACAGGATTCAAGTGCAGAACATCTTATCTTTTGCGATAACAGGACTAAGCTATTTAGGGTACCTAACACAAGGCACCCACTGCCGACAGTCGGAGTTATGTAATTGGTAAACAGAGTGTTTTACATTTACCCCTGTGTTACAATTACTGTGTGTTACCAATGTGTTACATTACCCCTGTGTTACAATTACAACTGTGTTACAATTACCCCTCAGGTTTACTGCCTGACGGTTACTAACTTTACTGACTACCTATTCTTCTGGCAGTTAAAACAATAAATTCACTTCACCACTTGTTCTGTAACAGTGCCCACCTTAAGCTCCCTGCATGGTCACTTTAAATTGAAATGAGCACAAATTAATCAAGCTCAGCAGTCTTCGATTAATGCAAACATAAACTGCATATTTACAATATCTGTTGAAAAAACTGATGTACTTTAATGCCACGATAAACGTGAAAAAAATCTGAAATATTTGTTGAGCGAATCATTACATGTTAAAATAAATCAATATCTTGCTTGTACATTGTGACGTCGTTCGTCGCTCGTCAGATTCAACGCACAAAGTCTTCCAATTCCTATCTATTCTTCCCTAAAATCTTCACCCACTCCGGCGTGCGCTCAACAAGTGCGTGGAAAATATCGCAAAGATCAACGACATTATTCATCGATGAATGTAGCGAGTCTCCAAACTGTTCCCTCGTCATCACACCAGTGCCCAGACAGAGCTCGAGCGATTGGGGTGTTGCAGCTCGTACAATCCCACCCAGTGTTACTTCCTAATAAGTTGCTATAGCTTATTAGGCATACTGTATCTATTTATTTCTGTATCGTTCGCTACTGTGTATGATTCCAGAATTTGTGATACCAAGTTCAGGTTATTGAGTGGATATTAAAGTTGTCATTGTGAGTAACGCAGTCACAAGACATCGTTAGCAGTCATTGTTAAGAACACTTGTTCATGGGCTGCTATATCATAGTTCATAACTATTTTTTAGGATGAATCCGTCCAGGGGCAACTGCTTTGAAATGAAATTATTATTTTTTTTGCATAAACTAGGTGCAGTGATTTGATATTCTCTATGACATTTGACTTACTTATGTGGTTCCGGGTTTTTATGCCAGAAAACGACATAGACAAGATGCAGTCCCGTTTTTTTTACAACTCAGTAATAGGTTAAAGTTATGAGGGAGACTACTTTGTTCTCTGCTTATATACCGCCTCATCTTCACTGCCTTACTGCCGACTTGTGTTTCATTGCATCTCTTTGTTATGAAACATATTGAGTAATTTAATGACATTATCCTCTAAGCGTAATCTCTAATCTCATGATTCCAGGTATCGTAATCTTATTCAAAGCCCAACCGCAGCCGTTGGCACTATAGGTAATCATAACCAATGCCCAACTCTGCGTTGGCACTGGTATCGTAACCCGTCGCCTCGCTATGTGAAGTGATTTTGCATAATAAACTATTTTACGTTTGTGGAATTACGCTTTTAACAAAAAGTTAGTTCAATAAAGTTTAGTTTAAGTGTACTTATTTTTTATTGTAATCCATTGATACGTACTGAACCGGCATTCTATAACTGACTGATGACAAGGAGAGTTATAGACGGCATTGTAGGTTTAATAAATGAGCACAGTTAATTTATATATTGTCTTGGCTTTGAGCTGCGAGTGTTTGCCCCTGACATTAGTGAATAATAGTTTAATAATGTTCAGTTAACTTGTAGCAGTTCTGGCCGGTGACAGTTGGAATATCAGCAATCATTTTTCTTGAGGCCGTGACGAGTGGCTGAAAGCCGTTGGTGTTATGCGAGTGGCAGTCATGCTCCCGAGGGTTGTTGTGTTGTAATTACTCCACAGGTTTACTGACTGTCTTTATCGACGGTTTCTGACAGTAGAACACACTCTTATATTGGTGTACAATATATTAAATTTACCTGTAGGTAGTTCAGTAACCGTGCAAAATTTGCGATGACTTCAGTTCATTCAATTCCATATCTTTCGTTGGTGTCAACAATTGTTTTACGTTCTTGTTGACAGACTTTACTGAATATGACTAATTGGTGCATTAACTAGCCCTACCCTAATAATGTTGGTAATTTTAAAATAACTGATTCCTTATTCATCTGCAGCTTTTTTCAGAAAAAGTTATGTCCATAAATTTCGATCAATTTCTGCTGAATTTTATGTTTTGGGACTGATTCCTTTGTATCTTTTAGTTGAAAGGAAATATACCCGACACCAATGGCGGCTATTATTCCATTCCTTAAACCATGCGGGCACTCGTTTTTAACTTCCAGATGGCCGGGTACGAGGTTGTGTCCAACCCGTTCAACAAAACAGTTATCCTCTTGCTGCCCTCATGACCAACACATTTGTTACCGTCTGGATGCCCGCTTTAACCGAAGTGTTCTGCTAATACAGAGTCCACGTTACTTAATCGTATTTGATTTCTTAAATCTTGCTTTTGTACCAGTTTTACCTCGCCTTCGTAGCAGCTTGGTCCGGCATTGCCTGGGATAAACATTCCTCGAAATATAACTAGACAGCGAGTTTGATTCCTGCCACACACGGCTGTGTGGCAGGACAGCGAGGTGTTGTAGGCCCTAATTCTCGACTAGAGTGGCAGGACAGCGAGGTGTTGCAGGCCTGAATTCGCGACTAGAGTGGCAGGACAGCGAGGTGTTGTAGGCCCGAATTCTCGACTAGAGTGGCAGGACAGCGAGGTGTTGTAGGCCCGAATTCTCGACTAGAGTGGCAGGACAGCGAGGTGTTGTAGGCCCTAATTCTCGACTAGAGTGGCAGGACAGCGAGGTGTTGTAGGCCCGAATTCTCGACTTAGGTGTTGCAGGCCCGAATTCCCGACTAGAGTGGCAGGATAGCGAGGTGTTGCAGGCTTGAAGTCCCGACGAGAGTGGCAGGACAGCGAGGTGTTGCAGGCCCGAATTCTCGACTAGAGTGGCAGGACAGCAAGGTGTTGCAGGCCCGAATTCCCGACTAGAGTGGCAGGACAGCGAGGTGTTGCAGGCCAGAAGTCTCGACGAAAAGAAGTACATATATCTAATTTATCATAAATATCGCATGATGAATATGACAGGTTTTGATGTCAGTGGTGTATAAAAAACGGTATGATAATTATCATCACGATTACTCGCAAAATATTATGAGCAGTCGATAGGTGGGAGAAATAATGATGAATGGATGATGCAATCTTATTCCACTGGTCATTTAGTTGTCAGTGTTAATTGCTGAACGCGGATGCCATTCCAGTGAACGTTTGAGCGATTTTGATGATGTCGACTGAAATGCCTGACGTCATTACTCCTCAGGAATGAATTGCAGTACGGAGAGTTGCCACTTGACAGATGACGGAGAGATGCCGATCGATAGATGACTGACAGTTAGCGCTTGAAAAGTCACGGAGAGTTACCGCTTGACAGATAACAATGACATGCCGCTTGACAGATGACGGAGAGTTGCCGCTGGACAGATGACGGAGAGTTGCTGCTTGACAGGTGACCGAGAGCTACCGCTTGACAGGTGATGGAAAATAGCCGCTTGACAGGTGATAGAGAATTTCTGCTTGACTGGTGATGTAGAGTTGCTGCTTGACAGGGGATGGAGAGTTGCCACTTGACAGGTGATGGCGACAGAGAACGCGCAGCATCAGCGCCGTCGTCAGGACCGCGACGTGCGGTTGCCAGGTTCACTTCATGACTGCTGACGAGGGCTTGCGTGTCAAGCGACCAGGAGGGCCTGAGTGAGCAGCTCTACTTGGGGCAGCTAGAGGGCGGGTGGTTCAGTCACCGATAAAATTAACCCGATTGGGCCACTGCGTTCCAGGCTAATAATATAAAATAGCTAAATAGTTTTTGACTGCGAGTGTCAATAAACAGGGTATTTTGATTATAATTGTACACATTGCCACTTGAAATTTTCAAACGTCTCTTTAATTGACTATATTTCAAAGACCAAATTTTCCGGTGTCGCCTTGAGGAATAATTCTCGACATGGATGACTAACGAGCTCACCATATTTAGGTGAATGGAGTTTAATACATCGTAATAAAACGTGAAGAAGTTGCAGCAGTTTGCATATACATGACTTAAGCACCTGTGTTTGCTTAGGTCATAACAGCGAAAAGTCAACCTATCCACAACTTCGGCCATCAACAACGAATTCGTCAGCTCCTCAGTATTAACTGCGCCAGAAGTGTACAAAATTATGGTACAATTTAAGGATGTCAAAATACGAAATTGCACCTCATGTGCTAAATTAGAATTCCAAATCACTCCTGTACAGTGCGGCTTAGTTCAGGTAACAATACAAGACTTCCGTTCTTACGGTTTGTTGCTTAATAATTACCTGAAAAAGGGGGCGCCAATGTCGGTATATACGCTTGACGGTCCCTGGTAACATAAGCAACTAGGTGGAAACGAGCAAACTACGTCTATCTACGTATCACGTAAAGAAAAACTTTGTATTGTGTTATATTCACGCAACTTTTGGACACGTAAAATAATTAGACAAAATTTTTTGAAGTCTAAAAGGTTGCTAAGTTGTAAACTAAAATCATCGATCAAAGACAATAAAGCATCATGTTTTCATTCTTCTCTGCGAACTAAGTCTTGAGGAAATTTTTACATGGAACATTTTCTTTGACTTAGCCTCAGATTTACTCTTCACTGATCGTGAACACAAATGATGGAGGACTACTGCAGGTATTGTATTTAAGCATGAAGACCGAATCTCAGCACAGAAAGATTGTGCACATTAAGAAGGCAACTAATTACATTCCCTCTAATAAAGAGCACATATGGCACTAGTTCAATGGTAGCTGTATAAAATTTATTAACAAATCAGACCATTCAACTTTATTCATTAAAACTATATACTGCTAATTAAGGTTCACTGTAAACGTGAAGAGAAAATGAGCGAAGTTTTAGAGTAAATTCAAGTTTATTTGCGCAGTTCTTCTTAAAGTTTAACAATATTTAATTGGATTTGGCAAATATTTCTTCAGAAGCACATTGATTCTCAAATAATTTGTAAGAACCTAAATTACTACTTAGTTAGAAGTCAGTGTTGAAGTTGGATGCACGAAAATTCGTTTTTTTTTTTTTTTTGTATGGAGTTACTGCGGACGCCTCCGCTCACCCAAAACGAACTCCGTTAAAAACTTCAAGCCTATATACAGGCATGTGCGTTTCAGATGTTAAATTAAATTAAAAGATCAAGGTATACATTGTTTTTGTACAAATTATTTAATAATGCGCACAGGAAAGTCGTTAAGCCAATAAAGTGAGACGCTCAAAATTACGTGGATGGACTTCAGCTACAACCAGCGCTCAGTTCGAGTAAACGAAAAATGAAAATAATTTCTGTAAATTGCAGGCACGTTAAGCCTATTAGTCGTTCAACTCTAATAGGGAACGTATGAACAAAGCCTTGACTTGCTCTGCAATCGTATGTTATTTAACCTCATTTAGAAATTTAACCTCAGGTTAGAAATTCGAAACAAGATGATATTTCAGATCAACAATAATTATGTACTAATTTGTAAGCGGGAAGCTTGAAACACCGCTCATACAAGCGAACGTAACTGCAATGGAAATATATATTTTGTTACATCTGAAATTAATATAAAAATGCATATAACTTCAGCAATCGCTCTCGAAAAGTTATAAGAACGCTGCCTGCTCTGCAATTAAGTGGTGAGAGCACAAAATTTCGATAAATTTTGTTCTATCGTAAATTTCCGCAGAGAATTTTTCAAATAATGAGGCGATAATTTGAAAGGAATAAAATCTTTAACCGATTTCGTCATAACCAATCAAAAACATAAAAAAGCTGGGAATTTCTAAAATTATGTTACAAAGAACAAATATGCACAGAAGGCCAAATTTTACATTACCTCTTACGAGTATGCAGATTTACATGATTTTATGATATTATTTTGATGTTGAATTAGTACAAGGCGACGTAGCAAATTTTATGGATTTTTAAGGCATTAATTAAAGTTCTACCATACTTAACATAGAACCATTTCAAAATTTTCTATGTATAAAGGGAGCATCTTTGTGCTCGAATATTTCTAATAATTACACTCGTCTTGGACGTGGTCGCGATATCTACTGGGGTCCCAATCCCCATACTGAAGCGGACCAAACCAAAGTAGAGAGAATGTCACGTGAAGCGGGACGCATAATTACTGGGACATGGAGTGGGGATCGAGCGTCTAGTTGAGTATGATTGCAGCGTGACATAGCTTTGATCATTGAATGTATCATAAATTATATTAATGGACAGCTAGTAATTATCTGTTAGGCAAGTAAGAAGGCCGGAAATGGAATTTGGGTAAGTTAAGAGGGAGAAAATTGAGAAGTAAAAAGGAAGAAAATTGGAAGGAAAAACTGGGAAAATTAGGTAGTAAAGAGGCATAAAATTGGGAAGCAAAAAGGCAGAAAACTTGTAAGTAAAGAGAGATAAAATTGAGAATTCAAAAAGCAAAAAAATTGAGAAGTAAAAAGGCAACCAATTGGAAAGTAAAGAGGGAAAAAATTGGGAAGTAAAATGTAGGAAACTTGGAAGTAAAAAGGCAGAAAACGAGGGAAGTAAATAAGACGAAAATTTGGGAGTAAAAGGGATGTATAAAGGGAGAAAATTGTAAAATAAAGAGCGAGAATTTTGGGAATTAAAAAGGGAGAAAATTGGGAAGAAAAAAAAGGAAAAATTGTGAATTAAAATGACAAAAAATTGGGAAGCAAAAGGGAAGTAAACAGCTCATAATTGGATAGTAAATAGTAAAAAATTTGGAAGAAAAGAGAAGAAAAATTTGGAATAAAATGACAAAAAGTTGGGAAGCAAAAGGGAAGTAAACAGCAGGAAATTGGGGAGCAAAAAGTAGAAAATTGGGCAGTGAAAAGGGAGAAAATTGGGAGTAAAAAAGGAAAACTTGGGTAGTAAAAAAGACAGAAAATTGGGAAGTAAAAAGGCAAAAAATTGCGAAGTAAAAAGGGAGAAAATTAGAGAGAAAAATAATAAGATTGGCGAACAAAAAGGGGAAAAAATTGGGAATTAAAATGGTTGGATTATAAATTGCAGCTGCTTTCCAAGTAAGATGTCTTGCAATATTAGCAGAAAGGAGCAAAGCAGGTTTGAAAGAGCTATTCGATTCGAACCCTACATTGTTGTTCAAATGCTCGTATTTTTGTAATATTTTTAAAAAACAAAGTCAACCATCTTCTACAAGGAGCTCCATCCAACTTACGAAAGTGCATTTTCAGTTCTTATTATTACCCATTCTAACAATAGGCATGCATATTAATTCGCATAGATTGTGCATGAGCACCAATGACTTCAGTTTTATACACAATAATACTTCTTTATTGTCACTAGAAGCTACGTCAATTTGACGGTATTTACATGCAATGTTCACGACAGTATGATCAGATTTATCAACAATAACAATTCCTTGACATATTTGACCATTGTCAGTAAGAAACAGAAAGGAAAGTAATGTATTTATTACGGAAATTAGGGATCACGACTGGGATATTATAAAAAAGATTTGACCCGTCTGCTAGACGCCCATCGTTAAAGCTAAAGGACATCGCTGCTTTTGATCATGATTTGTTAATGAAATTCAATACCAAAAGCACATGAAACTAACACTTAATAGCATTTACTGGGAAGTCAATAAAGTTACTTGGAGTTCAGACGAGGATGTTTCAGCTCGCAGTTTTTCCCCTCTTCCTTGACAATGGGGCAGGCTTGGGTTTAGGTTTCATCATGCCTAAAGGGTCACTCTTGTACTTGACAGTTATTTCTCTTTTGAAATCTTCGAAGAGTTTTCTATTATTTCGATTTTGCGTCTCCCGCCACCTCGGCCTGCCTTTCTTGGTCTGCATGCCCCAGTGTATGGAGAAGATGGGCGCTAAAACCTTGAATTTCCACCCTGCCACCAACATCTCGTAAGTCTGTAAAAGGAAAGAAGTCTGAATGCAAAACTATAGATTTAGGACACCAACAATAATATCAAATCCTGTAAATTACATCAATACCATTCGGTCATGACGACCCAACATTCAGCAGTCTAAATAATGAACGAGTTCCCATTAGATCGAGAAATATATGTAGGTACCATTCTAATCCAATATACTCGTACTTGCACATGATCTCAATTTCATTACCAATCTACCGTTCATAAACGCTACCTGAAAGTCGTAATTTAATCCAATTTTATTTTCAGGAGTTCCACACATGCACTCTTGTTCCACACTCGAGTTCCAAATTCTACAGAGTAACGAAATACTGCAAAGTACGAATCAGACACGAAGATTATCTCGAAGTAAAACAATTTCGTCTTCTGACTCGTGCGGGCGTTGAAGTTATTTTAGCAATAGTAAGCTATTTATTTCAAGTCAAATACTTTAAATCATTGTCGAGTGCTTTGAAAATATTTCGTACATTTTCTAGGACTAGAAGGCCTCCAAAAAATGGGAAAGTTAGATTAATCAGAGAATGTAAGTGCTATGAAAAGTTTATACAACCAATTTTGCAACATCTCAGATGGCAGAAACTTCTACCAGGTTGCCAGGCTTCTTTCTCCGGCAAAATTAAGCAATTAGAGTCGTTTGTATATGATTTGTCTAGCCAAAATATATGCGGCCGTTTTGTCAGATTTGAACCTTTTAGTGTGAAATCTGCATATTTTGGGTTTTGCTTTTATCCTTTTTTCCAATTCCCAAACTTTCAGTTTTTCTTGTAAGTTTTAGTTGAAATTTCAACTAAAATTCGCCTAATTTTTTTTCGAACTTTCAAATTAAACTAAATCCGTGACTAGAGGGCAGCAAAATTTCAACAAAACGAAAGTATTACCAAATTGACACCATTTGACAAGCTTTATTCGTGTTCGAGGCGAGCTTCTGAGGTACTGATTTGGATAAATGTTTAAAATTAAAATTTATTTTAAATAATAAAATAAAGAAATGAATAATAAATGCTGTTTTTGAGGTACTGATTTCTGAAGGATTAGGATAAAGTAGTTGGACTGAGTGGACGTACTTGTGTGTTTCTGGTGAAGCCGTAGCCCACAAAACGCTCGTCGTGGGCGGGACAGGCGTCCCTGGCGACGTAGAAAGGCTCGTAGAAAAACTCGAACGTGACATCGTGGCTGATGAACACGGGCGACTCAGTAGCCCGGCCCGAGCGATCCAACCACTCGCCCACGTTCGCCTGCCACCTGAACGCAGGAGTGGAAATGCTGTGAGCTGCTCCAATGTATGGTAAAGAAAAGTCTACCAGTAGGTTGAGCCAGGTACCTACATATACACCTATACCTTCCAGTATAGTAAAGCCTGTATGGTTGAGCCATTAGTAGGTTGAGTAAAAGCCAGTAGGTTGAGCCTACCAGTATGGTAAAGAAAAGCTTATGTGATGTAATTTTGTTGTGAGGTCTTTTAAACTCTCCCTAGGCAATTTCAACTTAATTAAAACAAGACCTCGTACAATATACGATGTTTTTTTTCATCATCCAGATTCCATCAGGGTACGCTCGTACCATAATGGTCGTATGCTTGGTCGCAAACATAAACCCATGCCTCGATAACCTTGCGATTATTCCCCGGCAACCGGCATATGTGATGTACGTACTTCTCAATGAAAAAAATGTCTGTACTGCTAATGTGCCTAAAGTTGTGATCGTTGGAATTTTTTCATGTTGTATTAGATAATATTATTTCGCATTCCTGATGCATGTTTAATTCGCAGAATTTAATATGTTTAAAGGTCAGAACTCTCGCTTCTCACACCAGCTAATTAAGTCTTACGTCTCATTTGGAGAGCTACTCTTTGCATTTCTTAACTGAAAAAATTAGAAATTTCAAACTGTCATTAATATCCGTCTATTTCTGTCAAATTTGCCACGCCACAACAAGGATTTTTCTTCTCTAGTCGTCGAAAATGTTATCCGACAATGTTATCGTAACATACATAGTCTCTATTTTACTCTACTTTTATCTTAGTGCAATTTATTCACGTCAAATATCTCAAATGTTCAACTTTACTATTAATGTTCACAGGTAATGGAGACTCTACCCTCCCAGATGTAACAACATTCAGACTTGAACGCCTTTCATTCTTCCTAGGATAAAAAATCCGCTCGCTTCTCATACCATACTCAGTGAAGTATAGAAGTTATCTCTGCAACAGAGCAGGTATCAAAGAACGGACGGTACCCACAAGGAGAAGTTCGTGGAGAACTGGTTGTGGATGAAGACTTTCTCGTGGAAAGGCCGAGCGCGACCAGCCTGCACCAGCGCCAGCATGTCGGACACGTTGCTCGGAAGAGGCGCCTTATCGTCTATTTCGTACGTCGGGATCACGAAGGCACATCTGCAGTAGACACAACACGTACAAGCCATTTCTGGTCATGCTTACCCCATAACAGTTTCACATATTCGAATCAGCGGCTGTTATGAACCTAATTATACAGATGTAAAAGCAGGTCTCAGCGTAGGAATTCTTCCAGATCAAAAGCCTTTCCTCCAATGGGTTATCGGGTAGGTTCACAGCATGCACCGGCTAAGGCTGTTTGACTTCTCATACTCAATTCGATTGATCAAGAGATGCATCCATGGTTAACGTTAAAAATTAAATAACATTGGAATCAAATTAAAAAAATAACACAATCGAATCATAGACTTCGTTGTTTGGAGATTTGTTCTAAATTAATATGGTTTATAATCGAAATGAAATCAGTCGCGGTCAGTCTCAGGCCTCGTCGAACTGAGTAGGGTACGTCTGATGCCCCTCTATTTTTCCTCCCCTGCAAAAACCTTATAATACGAATACATAATTCTTATTAGTGAGTCGCCATTTTGAATAAACCCCGGGAAAATTATATTTATGTAATGACCGGCAGCTGGCCAGTCATAATTTGGATATAGGTAGTAGGAATGCTCCATCAGCATCGATGCATGTTAAAATCAGCACGAGGATCATGAAACTAATCCCACTTGTGACTTTAAGTAAATACAAACTTAATCTAAAAAGCAACTGTTAAAGTGCCATGCATTCTGAGGGTCTGCCTGCAATGCCATGATAACTGACATATCAAGCTCCACCTTCACACTATACTTCAAAATGAGACGTTCAAGATACTCAGATTTTCAAAAGACAAGTCAAAACAATAGTTCTATCAAGCTTGAACTTAAATTTACTGGCTTTGCTAACTTATCGCAAGACTGAACGGTGGAAGTTCTTAAGAAGGCATCGAGCTTCTCAAACATTTCGGGCGGAGTGACGATGTCAACATCGACGAGGAAGACGAACTCAGCGTGGCAGTTCTGGCGCGCCACGTTGCGTAGGAGGTTCTGAGGGTACGACAACTTTTCCCGCCACGCCATCATCTGGAGAACAAACATGGTTCAGTGGGGAAAATCTCGAGGGCAGCCTTAGGCAGAAGGTTACGAGGGTTCTGAACTTTAAAGATTAAATTACACAATTGTTTAGACCATGGCTCGACGGTGCTGTTACACTTGGGATCCCCCATGTGAACGCTAATGGTTTTGTCATTCTGCTGTACACTGCACTGTACATCATCAAAATAACTGCAAGAATTTAGTTTATTTTAAAAATGAGCTGTAATCAATTATGGCCAGAAAAAGCGCAAAGAAAATCAGTTAATAAAGAAACGAAAGTCGGGCAACCCCTGACTCATTACAATTAAAGCTGAGTTGATGAATGATAAGTTTTTTTAACGTTATGAAAAACTTTATCAAGTCAAGTGCGCATTTAGACTGCTATGCATGCTGATTGTTCGCGTAATGAAAGACCGTGGCAATTGTCCTTCTTTTTGCCTGTCATCTCCGTCGAAATGATTCGTATTGATTTTGAAAACTATTTCGGTATGTATCGAATTCAAAGCACACAAAAAGCTTGAGCTTCAAACTTATCTCTGATTTACTAACCCGAGCAAAGCGAATCAGATAAAATTTCCGTACTTGCTTGGACCGTTGCCCGAGGAGGTTCTTGAGGACAGTGACAGGCTCGTGGCACAAGGCCAGGAAATCACCGCTGCTCTCAGCGTCAAGTGGGCGAGGCGGTCTGTCTTTCGGATACGCAAAGTGTATGATTATTTTGTCCCCAACATATGGAAAGCAAGATATAAGGTATTTCAAATACTCTTTTGCTATCCCAAATTCAACGTCGGGGGTAAAGACAGCAATGGAGATGGGCCCAAGCCAATGTCGCGCCACTTGAACAAGCCAGAAGAGACGATCAACCGATGATTGAGTAGCGAGGGTTACTTGAGATTCTCTGGCCAAAGTCGGGTATCGAGGTCCTCTGTATACTGAGTCGTGTATTTTGTATTCTCGTCTGGTATCCCATCGACCAGAAAATACATCCACTGTGAAGGCTGATTGAGGAGGAGTGCTACTGCTTTCGATTGCCCACTCGGGATCACCACATGGCTTTTGATGCGCATCTGATAAGGTGTGCGTGTCCCTGAAACAAAAAAAAAATTCTGAGACTAACAGAAGCTACGTGGTGCTTGAATGGTGTTAAAACCATCTTATAATGATTATATGTGTCATCGTTAACTGATTTTTTAATGATCCAATGAAGTGCATTATTGTTAGTGAGAATTTTCGCTTTCTTTGCGAGAGACTTCGCGAAAAAATAGATACTTCGATCAGTAATAAAATTCATCCCACCCACAAATACATCGCTCAATGCAGGTTTGGCTTGATGGTTCTGCAAACATTACTGAATGATTAACTAGGGAGAGCTTCATGGTATAATTGCAACTTATCAAAAATATAATCAATATCGAATTCTAGCGCGACGAATATATTCAATGAACGTTCTAATTTTTTTTAGACGAAAAAATTGGCGAGTAAGTTTGTTTTCAGATGCCTTGGATCCGAGTCCATTTGTAGGGTACGGGCGTCTCGCTGTTCAAGCTTCTTCACAGAAACGAACTGAGTTTCCTCCACAACACCTGACGCGCCAGCTGAACTCTTTGAACAAAATCGCATCGCCTCTGCTCGTATGAGGCAGGGTGGCCTAGTGATTACAGTTCAGTGTACCAAATTGGCGCAGTGAGTTTTGGGTTCGAAGAAGACACTATCTGTGACTGTGGTCGCCAAATCAGCAAGGTGACCGGGCGGTTAGCAAGTGCAGAATTCGAGCGGTGAATTACATCTTCGAGACTCGCAACAAGCTCTGAAAATGTTGTGATGTTTACAATCGACGACAGGTCTAATGGTCTACTCAACGCTGACAATGCTAAAAAATAGTTTAAATTCAAGTTACTTACTTCCAATTTGTGCTCAGTTACAAAAATGTGGACTTTNCACGTCTGATGAGTTCAACACGCATGATGAGTTCAACACGCATGATGAGTTAAACACGCATGATGAGTTCAACACATCTGATGAGTTCAACACATCTGATGAGTTCAACACTTCTGATGAGTTCAACATGCATGATGAGTTCAACACGCCTGATGAGTTCAACACATCTGACGAGTTCAACACTTCTGATGAGTTCAACACGCATGATGAGTTCAACACGCATGATGAGTTCAACACGCATGATGAGTTCAACACATCTGATGAGTTCAACACGCATGATGAGTTCAACACATCTGCTGAGTTCAACACATCTGCTGAGTTCAACACTTCTGATGAGTTCAACACTTCTGATGAGTTCAACACATCTGCTGAGTTCAACACATCTGCTGAGTTCAACACTTCTGATGAGTTCAACACGCATAATGAGTTCAACACGTCTGATGAGTTCAACACGCCTGATGAGTTCAACACATTGGTAAGTTCATACCCGTCCAATAAGTTCAACACGTGGATAATTTCAGCACGTATGATTATTTAAACACTTTGATAAGTTGAACACGAATGGTGAGTTCAACAAGTACGATAAATAGGAAGAATTCAACACATTTGATTAGTTCAACATATATGATGAGCTGTGGTGGTGCAGTGGTGAGAGACTCAGTCTCTCGCACGCAGCTCCCGGGTTCGAGTCCCACTGAGGACAAGTTCTGCCGGGAAGCTCAGCTCATGGTCAACTCAGCCATTCATCCAACTCTGGTTGATAAATGAGTACCTGGCTTGTCCATGGTGTTGTGTAATGCAACAAAATGGTTATGGCGGGTCAGCGAGCCAGTGATGGTCGTAGAACTACCAGTGGTACCGAGTGCCCGAAAAAACTGACCTATCACCCCTTCCCTATTCGCCACTACCAGGATGGGCAATTACAACAACAACAGTCCAACATATACGAAGATTTTTACAAATGCGAAAATAATATTTCTAAACATAAGTCGAGTTCAACAAATAGGATGAGTTCAACGAGCAGGAAAAGTTTAACAAATATGATGAGTTCAACACAAGTGTATAGGCACTCAGTGCAGCAGTCCTTGTTCATCGAAGGCATTACTGCAGTTAATCGCACGCTGCAGCCTCGCATTCTTTATCTTCGTCTTCCTGAGAAAGACTTGAGTGTCTGCCGCATGCACTCATCTGTGAGTAAAGTCTGTACGGCTTGATTTACTTCACTAGTAATGTCGGCACTGCTTTACTTCACTAGTAATGTCGGCACTGCTTTACTTACTTCACTAGTAATGTAGGCACTGCTTTACTTACTTCACTAGTAATGTAGGCACTGCTTTA
>NW_025941895.1:0-16681 GCF_000764305.2 Hyalella azteca | reverse complement strand
TCAGCGCCCTGCGCAGCTGCTGACTGTCAGCGCCCCGCACAGCTGCTGACTGTCAGCGCCCCGCACAGCTGCTGACTGTCAGCGCTCCGCACAGCTGCTGACTGTCAGCGCCCCGCACAGCTGCTGACTGTCAGCACCCCGCACAGCTGCTGACATTCAGCGCCCCGCGCAGCTGCTGACTGTCAGCGCCCCGCACAGCTGCTGACTGTCAGCGCCTGCTCAGCTGCTGACTGTCAGCGCCCGCTCAGCTGTTATTCTCTTCTCACAATTTCTGTCGTTGACTTTGAATAAACGAACGATGTTTTGAGAGAATTTTAATTACCGAGTCTCTGAGTTAATTCCCACCATTGTAGAAACACGTCATCTTCTTGCAATGAGAGTAACTGGGATGAGAGTGATGAACTTTTCCTTGGTGAATTTGTAGTGTTAAGACATTTTGCGACTTTTATTATGTAATAAAATTATAATTTACCTTTACCTTGGCAACACCGGTAGGAAGTTAACATCGCGCACAGAATTTTCTCGTTAGTCATTATTGTTCGGCTGATCCCCGCTGCAGGTTAGTTTAATTAAGCTCTAATAGGTTCCTTTTTTATTGTCTATATAATTGTTATATTGTATTATTATTTCTCTATTCATCTTCAACGACGATCATTTATTAGATTTACTTATCGACAGATACGCACGTTACCAAGGGTATTATTCTTTACACTATTTTGCCATCTTGATACTTATATTCAAAGCCCACCTTTTTGTTAATTTGCCTTGCAGTAAAATCTCAGTTCCAGTCTCTTTCATTTCCATTCTTGTTTTACTGTGTGGGTAATGACTGGCACTTACCCCACAATTGGTGACCGCCACGCGAGGCTGTCTTGATAACTATATAATATTTATACTGCGCACTATCCTTTCGTACATCTGCAACTATCATCACTGCTAGTAATCGCTCCCAAACGTCACATTGACGGCTTACCGGAAGGAGCTTCATAAATATAATTCTAAGCACACTATTCATCCAGCTAGGTATCTTTCAAGAGAGCTTCTCAGTTTCTAATCGGTGCGACTGAACACTTGCGTATTTTGAGCAAAGACTAAGCTATTTTGCAATGCCTGACTGACATTAGACGCCATCATCAATAGTAAGCAGATTCAATTTCAATCATTCAATATGGACAAAATAACTTGTTTTAATAACTGAGGACATATTAATGTTGAATTATCTAATAACTCAACATTGATAAGTCCTCAGTTCTTCCCACATTACCACGTTTCAATAGTACATATTCATGATTATTTTAGACAAATTATTTATTCTTAGTTGCATGATAAAATAATTAATTATTTAAGTGCCATTAATCAATTCGCTTACGTCACCTTGAGACGCAATAAAATATACGCAGCATGTATTTGTGTCAGCACTACTATTTAATTTAAATGTAATTAATGAAATATTTTTTCACTAAAAGTCTTCGGCGAAGCGACTTTTCTAGATAAATATTCATCACAGCCTTGAACCTACTAGATTTGGTTTAATGAAGATTTATTCTGAAGCCAAGCTAATTTATTCGGATATTTTGATCACTGAAATATAAATGAAGCGTTTTAAAAAGGCACAGTTGATTATTCCATTAGATTCAGTGAAGCGGCTTGCCTAATTGTTCAGGTTAAATACGTTTTTTTTAATGAAAGTTTATACCCCAAAGTTGCTGTGAGTCCCGGCCATGACGTCACTTTAGGTATTCTCATCGTAAGGAAAGTTTTCCGGGTTTCTTATTGAACGCACTTCTATATAGGTACCATGGAGCAGTATATTGCTCGACCACACTCCAGGTAATTAGCTTCTACCAACATCCTCGAGATGCTTGGAAGAAGCCTCAAAAATAGACAGCGATTTAATTTGCCCAGCAACTTCAAATTTACATAGCGATTTGGATGTATCATAGCCAAGACTGAGCATTGCGCATGTCTCGAGCGGTGACTAAACTATCCTATATCGTTGGCAGTCTCTTGCACGTCGTCATCAACAGCAAGCAAATTTATTAACCATCATCACAACGAATACATGCATCGAGTATAGGTAAGAATCAGAGCTGAAATATGCTTAGCGTGGAACACTTCCTTATATAATTTGGTACACGACTGCATTTGCCATGGGTACATTCTATATCTCGTGGGTACATGCCATCTCGTGTACATTCTATATCTCCGTAGCAACAGGTTGGAACTTGGAGATTGATATTTCAAATGAAACCTGCCTACGTAAAAATCCTTCTTTTCCCTACTTGAGAGCGCATTGGCAGGAATTTGTTGCATATTGTTGAACAAGAGGTTTTGAACCTTTCAATTTAATATTGACCAATATGAAATCAAGCCATTACACCTCGTCAAGATCAAACTCTCGATCCTCCTGATCGTAGATACTTCTTGTCACCTGTCCCTCCATGACATCTGTCCCTCCTTGTCACCTGTTCATCCTTGTCACCTGTCCTTCCTTGTCACATGTCTAGGTGTAATAACTTTTGACGTCAAAGAGAGGAAAATTCCATGATATAATACAATTTCTTATACGGACTGGTAAAATTCTGAGAAGCACAAATGCTTGCTGACTTTATATTCAATTATAATAATCTTGCCATGACCGTAAGCCAGTAGAGATTGCCTGCACTGTGATTGTGAAACGTTTTGAAAGTAACTCTGTAGGAGGTTCTTATCACCATCAGTTATGTGCTGTGGACCAACGCCCAGGCTATGGGCAACTGCTCTCCAGGCTGCAGTTGGCAATTCATATTGAAATTCATTGGTGTTCGTAATCATTTTCACGCCATAGTTCATGTATTAAAAAGATTCCATAATAACGCGCAATCATGGTTCTTGCATCACAGTACGTTCACGAATTGTAGATAGCAGCCAAAATTATAGTGATACTCTGGTGCGGTGACCAGCAACAATCGCATTTTGTAGGTAAGCATAATTGAGACCGTTTCCTAGCGGTCGTAGCACTTGGCCGCGATCGTTTTGTTGCTTTAATATATGCAAATCAATTTTGAATTTAAGTTAGTTTCTCCAAGAAAACCATTTTTTAAGATGAGAAAAATTCTATTTAAAGAAAACGAGAGTTTTGTATGAGGTACCCTTTTGTTTATTGCTGCTGGAACGAGCGACGAGCAAATCCTACCCCACTCCCACTGAAAGTGGGTCTGAAAGCTCACCGCCGTAGCAACTTTTTGGCGTAAGGAATCATGGTTATAGCAAATTAATATTTCTATTGGCCAGTAACAGTGCAAGTCTTCCATTTTACCATTCATATTTTTATTGGAATAATTTATTTATTATCCCTAGTTAGCACTTTATAGATAAAATAAAGAAGTCTGCGACAAATGTTGTTTTCCATTAGCCCTGAATATTTTCTTAGTGAAAATTAAAGGTACGACTTAAGTAAATGCCAAGTTAGAATGGAAACTCCAATAGTTTCAATTAAAAAATATATATTTTCTTTGAAGTTTGATTTAATATTATTTTACTATTTGAAGTTTGATTTACTATTATTTGAGCACATTTTTATCAGAACCTAACGGTGATGTTTATCTCGTGAAAATTTTTTTCGATTACCCCTTCGTTTGCGAGCTATACGGTAATACGTTACATCCCCTGTTGAACGTATGAATAAACATTTTTACGAATAATTCGAACTTTCTTCATATAAATCAAGTGTAGTTTTTTGTGTTTATTTTCGACTTCACGACCTAATTTTTACCGTTGGGTGTTTAGGAATGTATATTCAAAGTTTTCCTCAAATATGTTCAGTAGTTTAAGGAAAATGTCATGCTCACTGCAAATATCAGACAGTTTCAACGTATATCTTATGAATTAAAATGAAATGGAAATCGTGTTTACGAGCTAAACATCACCGTTAGTTCCTAATTACTACATGTACAAAGTTACAATGAGTACCTTTCATTTTTTTAAGAGATATTCATTGGTTATGAGATTTCCTGTTTGTCTCTGAGCAACTGTTAGTCCTGCTCCATAAATACCTTGAGAACCGGCCTTCAAGAGTTACAGTTGCAGATACACTGTCAGAGCTCAGTCCTGTGAATATCGTTGCCCCGCAGGGTGCCATCTTGTCCCCAGCTCTGCTCAATGTAATGCTATCGGATGTACCCACGTCCACTGCTGTACGCCTCATAGGATATGCTGATGACCTGACATTGGATGCTTCAACATCCTCTCTGCAGTCAGCGCAAAGGAACATGCAACTTAAGACCTTAAGTTCCCCCAGGTAGCGCAAAGGAACATGCAACTTAAGACCTTAAGTTCCCCCAGGTAGCGCAAAGGAACATGCAACTTAAGACCTTAAGATCCCCCAGGTAACATACCCAGAGTGTTTAGGGACACACACCCAAGGCCATGCTGAAAGCACCACCTTTTGACGGCGACTATGCGCCGTCCACTAGCGACACCGAGACTTTAACTGAACTCCCTTGGTTTGGCTTTAAAACACCGAAAAACCCTTATTCTATGTTTTTCAAACCATGGGTTTGGAATATATCAAGTACCACCAGTAAGATATAAAATAAGATCAGGTACAACCAGGGAGCTGTCACGGCTGTCAGTCGTAATCAATCCGACAAAGAGCATTTAACATTTTAATGTTGCTGTTGCCTACCTTCGTTGCATTGATTACAACTTTTACTAGTATAGATATGAGAGAGACCGACAGCCGTCACAGCTCCCTGGTTATACTTGATCTTATTTAAACATAATAATAATATCGATGAGGATAATGGATCATGAGAATTCATGACAATGTTATGTGATCTGTAAATATTATTACTTATGTAGCTTGTCTACTGGCAAGTAACAGATTTTGCCCCAGGGAAATATATAGTATCGCATATCATTAATATTACAGTCACAGGCATAACTTTCTGCTTTCAGGTGATGCACTCAATGCGGCAGAATGAAAAACTGCTGCAACCTTGGGTCATTGCTGATGCTGATGGGGAAACCTTGCGTCATAGCAATAGCGTTTCAGGGACCTTGTATAAGCTGACATGATGGTGCCCATCATGTCACATGTCAGCTCACTGCGACTGTGTGACAGGGGTGGGGGAGACTAGTACACATGTTGTACCGGGCGGGGCAGGGTGGCCCAATGGTTACAGTTTAGAGTACCAGGATTGGATTGGAGCAGAGAGGCGCGGGTTCGATCCCAGCTCTGTGCGCCAGTTTCTGGTCAGAATCGGCGAGGAGGCCGGGCGGTTATAGCACAGCAGAATTGTAGCAGTGAGTTGCGAGTTCGAGACAGCAAAATGCTGTGGATGTTCTGCGATGTTATGAGTCGGCGACAGGCCTACGGCCTACTAAACGCTGAAACTGCTATCATCATCTATCATCATGTTGGAGCGGTATTATTCAAAGTCAATGTCATTGTAAGATGCAGAGAAAAAACAACAGTCACAGGTCACTCGTCGACGTCTTGTGGTAACGTCGAGAACTTCGCTGCCTTGGCCTTCCTTCACGGCTGGTAAACTGAAGAAACGCATTTCAGTTTTCTGTTTAAATAGTCGTGATCGAGAACGACTGGGACGTCCAACAACGGCGCAGTAGCATCCCATCTTCAAGCAAAAACTTCAAAAAGAGAAAAGCGCAGTAGATTGAACACGTAGGCGAAAGCTAGACCATGCAACAAATATGGCGGCCGATCCCTCAATGCATTTCGCGATTCGGTGCCGTGACGTCATCTTTGCGAGCCCGTAAGCCGTCGCGAGTGAGGTCTGTGAAGATGGATATAGTGGGATCACCTTCAACAATTCGAGTCTGTACGTTGTATTTATACTCTTTATTCTAGCCTTTAAAAATGCAACGTCGATCGGGAACCATTAAACCCTGACTAATAGGGACTTCGTTCAGTTTCAAAATACTAATTTCTCTCTTCATTTTGTTGGAGTAACCAGAATGTTAAACATTCCACATTAATTGATATTTTTGGAATATCTCAAAGAACATTAAATATCGTCTGGACTCCACTTTGTTGGGTTCTTCTTAGAACCATTATCGTTCAAACACGCCATGATTCACTTGACCCAAGATACTTCACAAGAGCGGCACAGGTGCTCTCACCATGGCAGACACAGCCCAACTGGCCGCTTCTCCAGCGCAGAAATCAAAACATCGTTGTCCCTCTCGGCCGCGTCTCGGGCACATGCCTCTGAAGCGGATGAACCCCTATACACGAGGCTAGTAGCGTGAACAGTTCAAGCGGCGGATGAACTGGCAGCCAGTACTGTCCCTGTGTACAGGCACCTATACACGAGGCTAGTAGCGTGGACAGTTCAAGCGGCAGATGAACTGGCCGCCAGTACTGTCCCTGTGTACAGGCACCTATACACGAGGCTATATAGTAGCGTGGACAGTTTAAGCGGCGGACGAACTGGCTGCCAGTACTGTCCCTGTGTACAGGCACCTATACACGAGGCTAGTAGCGTGGACAGTTCAAGCGGCGGATGAACTGGCGGCCAGTACTGTCCCTGTGTACAGGCGCCTTATGGCACTGTCACTCCAAATGGCAGTCATGAATCATAGCGTTTGTATAACAACAACCTGGTAACGATAGAAGTTATTTGGAAGCAAACAGCGCCTACGTTAACTCGTATCAAATCACCAACCTAAGCAAGATAAGGAAACAGTCTTCACCACCCTTATCCACTCGATAAAACTGTTATACACATAGCGTGACTTTTCTCAACACATCAAAGATGGTGAACTTCGTTTCCTCCTGCTAGATGGCGCTGTGTCGTCCATAATAATCTATTCAGATGCAACGATAGACATAATATTAATTGATTATTATTTCATTCCTGAGAGGAATTAGTTTTCCAATGAAAATATCATGATTTATAATTTCATATATGCGCACGCAAAAAAAAAACAACTTTTCTGAATATAAAACAAATCGAGAAGATGCATTTAGAATTATGAAAAAAACTTTTGTCATTAATATATTCCATGAGTTTACTATACGATTCTTGTTCTAATTTTTTTACGTTATCGTGTTATTTTTATTATAATTAATATATGCTCCGTAGCACCAGAGCTTGGGCGAACTACTCCAAAATAAACATTATGTAAAAAAACAGTATGTCATGTAAAAGAGTTTAATTTATCATTAATTATTGAATGTACAGGCATCAATAGTAGTTTATTTAAATATACAAGCGTGACGCAGCATGGCGCTATGACGTCACGCGAGAGCTTACGTAAACATCCACCAGAGTGCAGCGTGATGTTATCGCGCGTTGAAGTGTGTTATCAGTGCGTCTGATATATACAATAAAGAATACGGCCGACTCTCCATATATATACAATAAGTATACAGCAGATCTTTAAATTGATAAATTTTCAAGTAAAACGAATAAATACATTTTTGTCATTTTTTTAAGCTACCAAAGCACTCATAACTCCTTCAATACTGAACGGATCTTCTCGAAATTTGGAATGTAAGTAATTATTATCAATGCCCCGCGATATGTAGAATGCCTCCAGGTAACTGGTCATTTGTTCGAATATAGCCTGGATTGCCAAATCTTCATTATTTTACTACATAGACAATGCAGGTAATTACTGTGACTCTGAGACATATCTCCGTGAAGTATCATTATACATTATGATACGAATTCACGTGTTTTTGATGCATTGCCCTCTATGACTATTTTCATCGTTTTACTTCACAAAAAAAGTAACTTCTCATGTATAGTAACCTTCCATTTACTAAGCTCCGCACCCATCTTTTCACAGACAAGTGCTTGGAGCATCAAAAATATTGAAAAGGAAGTGAATTTCTTCAAGGTACAAACGCCGCAGCTGCGTGCAGACCGATCCGCCATGACTGAGCACGCGCGTTTTTGAGCTATGACTAAGCTATTCCATAACAGCAGCCAAACTTGAGCAGCCATTGTCGACTGTAGGTATATTCATTAACCTTTATCACAACGAGCACATACATCATGTATGTGTGTGTTTCAGTGCAGAAATTGCTGAACACGAAGCATTTTTTTTTCTCTGTAATATGTAATAATTTTCTTGTCTCGACTGCTTGATATATGCAACCATCAGTCGGATGTGCTGCAATGCCGGCAAGTTAATGGCGGGATTATTCATAAATTTAATAAGAGAAAATAGAGTAGGTTTTAGCTTATGGTTACCTGGAATAGGGTATTAATTTTGCCATCATTTATGTCTTCGTATTTTCAGAGTGACTAAAAATATTAATTACGTCACTCGATTGGTCGAATCGCAGAGGAATCATGAATTCAAAGACGAATATATGCTTCTATTATCATTTGTGTTGGCTAAACTTTAGCTTTAAATCTATGGGTAATCTTAATTTAATCTAATGATCGAAATAATGTGAATAAAATAGCGTCAGCTGTGGCAACAGTATTTTCAAATTAGTTACCCCAACACATTCGCTAAGCGCTGCGTGCTCTGTGATCAGTACTGATGGTATGTAAAGTCTGCGGATCCAATGAGAGTTTAGATAAGAAAATATAGCCTTTGCCTCTCTTATTAATGCACGCATTATTTGATAAAGATTCCTCTCCTACGCAGCCGATGTATCATCACCGTACGCGAAGAATGGATTTTGCGCCGGATTGTCTTACTATAGTATATTCTGCATTGAATGATAGGCCTGTTGCCGATTCGTGTACTTTTCTTGACTAGACTGGCCTTTTGATCAGATCTTTTCAACGGTCGGTAGGTTTAAAATCATTACCATTACTAGATTTCCTTTGTTCCGTAGGATACGAGGCATTTCAAGACTAAACATATGCTCCTGCATGGCCTTGTCTGGTCTGTTCTTGTACGCATTCATTCTTGAACTTCTTCTTTACTATAGGTAGCCAAGAGCAACAGGCTGATGAATCTGCTGCACGTAAGTCATTTATGCATCCTGAATATGTCAATCATATTTCACTTAACCCTCTACCGCCGTATGTCACTCACCGGGAACATAACCTTCAACTTGAATTATACGTAAACTATTGAGTGTAGCAACATGAGGACGTTTGTACGCAACAGAGAACACTTTAAAGTTGTCGTACGTGGCGGCAACCATCAGTGCAAGTCATTTTGCGCTCACTAGAACGTATCCTTTTTGGGAAGTAGGCGCGTGACAATATTGCTCCGGTTACTAATATTATTATTATAACTAATATTATTTATTAAGTTTTATTAGTAATACTAACATACTACTAATATTGCTCCAGTCATATGGGATTTCGCGCTCCGAAGGGGATTGTTCCTGAGCGCCCATTTAGTTATTCTGTAGTTAGTATTCCATGCATCAAGTTATTATGTAGGTAGGCTTACTTACATTAAGTTATTATGTAGGTAGGACTCCTTACATTAGGTTATTATGTAGGTAGGATTGCTTACATTAAGTTATTATGTAGGTGGGACTCCTTACATTAGGTTATTATGTAGGTAGGATTCCTTACGTTAAGTTATTATGTAGGCAGGATTCCTTACATTAAGTTATTATGTAGGTCGTATTCCTTACGTTAAGTTATTATGTAGGTAGGATTCCTTACGTTAAGTTATTATGTAGGCAGGATTCCTTACATTAAGTTATTATGTAGGTAGGATTCCTTACATTGAGTTATTATGTAGGTAGGATTCCTTACATTAACTTATTATGTAGGTAGGATTCCTTACATTAAGAGGTAGGATTCCTTACATTAAGTTATTATGTAGGTAGGATTCCTTACATTTCGCTTCTCTGTCTCTTGTGCGGGCGGCCGACGTCCCGTGTAAGCGACCTCTTGTTCGAGTGTCTTAGTTTCTGTTGCTTTTCACCTGTCCCTCCTTGTCACCTGTCCCTCCTTGTCACATGTCCCTCCATGTCACCTGTCCCTCCGTGTCACCTGTCCCTCCTTGTCACTTGTCCCTCCTTGTCACTTGTCCCTCCTTGTCACCTGTCCCTTCTTGTCACTTTTCCCTCCTTGTCACTTGTCCCTACTTGTCACCTGTCCCTCCTTGTCTCTTGTCCCTCCTTGTCACTTGTCCCTTCTTGTCACTTGTCCCTTCTTGTCACCCGTCCCTCCTCGTCACCTGTCCCTCCATGTCACCTGTCCCTCCTTGTCATTTGTCCCTCCTTGTCACTTGTCCCTCCTTGTCACTTGTCCCTCCTTGTCACCTGACCCTCCTTGTCACTTCGTCTCTTTGAGATGCTAACGCTGCTTCTTCCAAGCCAGCTTCAGCGGGCTGGACAATTGAGACCTTCCGCCCCATGTGGGTGATGAACAATTTTTGATTTGAGAATCTTTCGACAACTGAGACCTTCCAACTCGTTGGTGATGTTCATCTTGACTCTCGGTGCGAGACAGCTGAAGAGCTGAAGCGCTAGTAAACCTGAGACCACTAAATTAACTAACTTTAAGAGCGCAATTTCTAGACATTATTTAGCCGCGCACTAGTTGGACTATTTCCTGGTAATTAGCTTCGCACCAAAACATCTTCGAGATGATTTGTTGAAGCCTCCAAAAAACGACAAGTACACTAAAAAGAATTAGAATCAAGTTAAATTCACGTGTCGGAATGGATGTTACATAGCCAAGACTGAGCACGCGCATGTGACGAGCAATGACTTAACTATTCTATATTGCTAGCAATATTCTGGACACCTTCATCGACAGTAAGCAAAATTTGTAAATATCATCACAACGAATACATGCATCGCTTAAATATGCTTAGCGTGGAACACTTCTTCATATAATTTGGTGCACGACTGCATTTGCCATGGGCCTATTACATTAATATCTCGTGTACATTCTATATCTCCGTAGCAACAGGTTGGAACTTGGAGATTGATATTTCAAATAAAACCTGCCTACGTAAAAATCCTTCTTTTCCCTACTTGAGAGCACATTGGCAGGAATTTGTTGCATANCGTTACACGGAACCTGTACGCAACTCAACACGTTACACGGAACCTGTACGCAACTCAACACGTTACACGGAACCTGTACGCAACTCAACACGTTACACGGAACCTGTACTGGCGGCCAGTTCATCCGCCGCTTGAACTGTCCACGCTACTAGCCTCGTGTATAGGGGTTCAGCCGCTTCAGAGGTATGTGCCCGAGACGCGGCCGAGAAGGACAACGATGTGTTGATTTCTTCGCTGGAGAAGCGACCAGTTGGGCTGTGTCAGCCATGGTGAGGGTATCTGTGCCGCTCTTGTGAAGTATCTTGGGTCAAGTGAATCATGGCTTGTTTGAACGATAA
Organism: Hyalella azteca; assembly: GCF_000764305.2. Lineage (NCBI taxonomy): Eukaryota > Metazoa > Arthropoda > Malacostraca > Amphipoda > Hyalellidae > Hyalella > Hyalella azteca. The sequence goes on along the minus strand of NW_025941895.1, from coordinate 5,392 downwards.
TGTTTCTAAGAAGAGGAGTGGACAAACAAAGTGGAGTCCAGACGATATTCAATTATTGTTCTCTGATATATTCAAAAAATATCAATTAATGTGGAATGTTTACCATTCTGTATACTCCAACAAAATGAAGAGAGAAACGAGTATTTTGAAAATGAAAGAAGACCTTATTAGTCAGGGTGTTGTTGTTCCCGACGTTTAATTTTTATATGCTAGAATAAAGAGTATAAAAACGACGTACAGACTCGAGTTGTTGAAGGTGATCCCACTATCCATCTTCACAGACCTCACTCGACGGCTTCTAACGACGCACTGGCGGGCGCGAGCGAGAAGATATCGGATGACGTCACGGCACCGAATCGCAAAATGCATTGTGGTATTGGCCGCCATATTTGTTGCATGGTCTAGCTTTCGTCTACGTGCTCAATCTACTGCACTTGTCTCTTTTTACCGCATTTTCTCATTTATGGAAAAAAGGCGCTATTGTGCTCGTCGTGTCCGTCCGTCTGTCTCTCTGTCCGTCCGTGACCACGTTTTCGTCGACGAGAAAATGCACTCCCTGTCACTCACTGCAGTGAGTACTGAGTTATATTTTTGAAGTTTTTGCTTGAAGATGGGACGCTACTGCGCCGTTGTTGGATGTACCAGTCGTTTTCACGACTATTTAAACAGAAACTGGACAATGCAAGGCGTTTCTTTAGTTTACCAGCCGTGAAGGAAGGCCAAGGCAGCGAAGTTCTCGACGTTACCACGTAAAGACGTCGACGAGTGACCTGTGACTGTTGTTTTCTCTCCGCATCTTACAATGACATCGACTTTGAATAATAGCGCTCCAACAAGTGTACAAGTTTCTCCTACCCCTGGTGTTAGGGTTTGAATTGAAGACATTTTTGAAATTTTAGGTTTAGAGACGATCTTACTGTTCACGTCCGCACTCTAGGAACGCTGCGCTAGTTATTGTTTGGTGCGGAGACGTGGCGGAGGTACGTGTCTTGTATTAGTGAAGGATTTAAGTGTGACTATCGTGTATATATTATTGTGAATAGATTTTATCAGAATACTGTGTTCATATGATCTTTGTTGTAAATATTTATCATTCGTAGGAACCTTGTTATCTTTAGGATTTTATTGATTAGTTTTGTTTGTTTGTTTTCAGGAAAGTTTAGGGCTAGAACTTGGATTATTAAATAAGGCATATAATTGGACTTTGAAATACCCTTGAAACACGAAGAGTGTGGGTTGAATGACGATCATAACGCCGCATGTAAACGCTGATGCTTGGGCCTAGTTGGTTTTTAGAGTGAGCCCACAGCACTGCCACACAGTCGCAGTGAGCTCATATGATGGTGCCGGCAGCATCAGCAATGACCCAAGATTTCAGCAGTTTTTCATTCAGCCGCTTTGATTGAAAACGAGCGCATAGACATTATTTGTATTACAGAAACACTGCACCCCTAAAAATCACGGGGGGAAAATTGTACCTGTTGAATTTCAGTTGCCAGGTTTTGATTGTTTTCATAACTTGAATTAAGAGCAGTGCAGTAGAGGTGCAGCTTTGTGGGTTAGAACCTCTTATGGAGCCCAGCCCGTCACTAGCGTTGGTTATTTACTCCATTATTCATAGTTTGTTGCGGGTCTCGAACACGCAACTCGTTGCTCCCAATTTACTGTGCTTAACTGCTCAGCCAGAACTGTAGCAGGTAGCTGGGATCGAACCAACAACTCACTCCTCCAATTTTGGTACAGCGAACTGCAACCACTGGGCCACCCAACATCCTGATGATGATACTAAAGCCCTGTCATAAAATTTCACAGTAAATACCATTTTAATCCACAATAAATCTTATCGCATCAAGATTTATAAGTAATTTTTTTACTTTTCTTCAGTAACGATAAAGAAAATGTAATCGCTAATCCGTTTGACGTGTCGGACAATATTACGTCCGGACTCGCGGCCGGTCTCCGAATTTAGTGACCAAGGAATATCTCCCAAAGTAATGAACAGAATTAAATGTTACTTTGTACACGTATTAATTAGGACCTAATGGTGATGTTTACCTCGTAAAAGCTATTTACATTTCACCTTCATTCGTAAGTTATACGATGAAACGGGCCGAAATTCGCTGTGACTAAGACATCTCTTTTAAACTAAAGGACGTATTTGAACAAGATTTTAAATTTACATTCCTAACCTCCCAACGGTGAAGTTAAGCTCGTGAATGTCAGCGGCCAATTCACTTGACCTGATAGAGATTGAGGACGAGTCAACATCTGATAGACACGTGATAGATCACGCGATCAAGACCGCAGTAGTGGGCGGAAGCGAAGCTTATAAAAGGGCTAGCAACCTAGAGCAAACCCCCAGTAGCTGATAAGCGCTCCGCGATGTAGCGTGTAGCTTGAGTTCTCCGACCTTACGGTCGATGCCGTAGCTTATTCTTCTGTATCGCAACTCTGTATTACCACCCCGTATACAAGATACGTTATCTGGACTTATGTGTCTTACTTATCCCTCACTACCTTAGTCAACGAAGAACCCGATCCTCAGGTAGAGCTTAACATAATGAGTTCAATGTCTTGAGAGCAACCTCGGACATGAAGCAAAAATGAAACACAGCAATTTACACTTGAATTATCTGAAAAATGTTCGAATTATTCATAAATGTTTCTTAATACTCTCAGAAGTAGATGTAAATTACTGCCGTATAACTCGCGAACAAAGGGGTTATCGAAAAACAATTTCACGTGCTAAACATCACCGTTAGGTCCTAATGAATACGTGTACAAAGTTTCATCGAGCTGCGTTCATTAATTTGGGAGATCTTTTTTGGAGACCGGCCGTAAAATTGCGGAGACCGGAGAAAGTTTTAGAGACCGGCCGTAAAATTGTCCAAAACTTGGTATAACTCCACTCTTGTAGGATTGATAGCCATGTCTCACGAGTGTAGTGGATTGTAAGTGTGAATAAAGCGCGCTGATAAAACAATAAAACCAATATTTTGAATATATTTATATAATGAATAGAAACAAAAACTAAAATTTCAGATGGCAAATCAAACTTCAAATAATAATATATAATTTTTAATCGAAAATATTGGGAGTTTCCATTTCTACGTGACAATTACTTAGGTAGTACCTCCAATTTTCACTAAGAAAATATTCAGGACTTATAGAAAACGAAATTTAACAGAGACTTTATTTTATAAGATTATAACAACTTCATTTGGATTTGCTCACCTCCAATCGCAGCAGCAACAAATGAAAGAGTATCTCCTAGAAAACTTTTCGTTTTCTCTTAGAAAAACTTCTTCTATTTGTGAAACGCTTTTCGCGGTGAAACTAACTTAAATTCAAAATTGATATGCAAATATCAAAGCAACAAAACGATCGCGGCCAAGTGCTACGACCGCTAGGACACGGTCTCAATTTTGCTTACCCACAAAATGCGATTGTTGCTGGTCACCGCACCAGAGTATCACTATAATTTTGGCTGATATCTACAATTCGTGAACGTACTGTGATGCAAAAACCATGATTGTGCGTTATTATGGAATCATTTTAATACATGAACTATGGAGTAAAAAGGATCACGAACACCAATGAAATTCAATATGAATTGCCAACTGCAGCCTGGAGAGCAGTTGCCCATAGCCTGGGCGTTGGTCAACAGCACGTAACTGATGGTGATAAGAACCTCCTACAGAAAGAGTTACTTTCAAAACGCTTCACAATCACAGTGCAGGCAATCTCTATTGGCTTACGGTCATGTCAAGATTATTATAATGGAATATAAAGTCAGCAAGCATTTGTGCTTCTCAGAATTTTACCAGTCCGTGTAAGAAATTGTATTATATCATGGAATTTTCCTCCCTATGACGTCAAAAATTATCTATATTGCCAATATGAAATTTAAAGGTTCGAAACCTCTTGTTCAACAATATGCAAAAAATTAATGCCAATGTGCTCTCAAGTAGGGAAAAGAAGGATTTTTACGTAGGCAGGTTTTACTTGAAATATCAATCTCCAAGTTCCAACCTGTTGCTATAAATGCTATGGAGATATAGAATGTACACGAGATATTAATGTAATAGGCCCATGGCAAATGCAGTCGTGTACCAAATTATATAAGGAAGTGTTCCACGCTAAGCATATTTAAGGGATGATTATTACATATACTCGATGCATGTATTCGTTGTGATGATGGTTAATAAATTTGCTTACTGTCGATGACGGCGCGCTGGAGATTGCCAGTAATATAGAATAGTTAAGTCGCCGCTCGAGACATGCGCCTGCTCAGTCTTGGCTCTGTTACATCCAAATCGCCCTAACATTTTAGCCGTAAGGTAATTTGTCCATCGATATGCATTTTTGAGGCTTTTAACAAGCATCTCGAAGATGATTGGTAGAAGTTATTTCATGTCCTTACCCGCTATCGTAGGGGTCTGATGAGGTCTAGGGTCTTGTGGGTTCCTCCAGCACTGTATGAGGCTGGCGGGTTCCTCCAGCACAGTGAGCGCGACGGTCTTGTGAGCTTGTCTCAAGGAATTCCCTTGTCCTCCAGACTGTAGGTGGCAGGTGAGACGGTCTCAATGTCGTGGTTGTTGATCCAATAACTCCAATGTAGTCCAAATGATGAAGAAGTCTACAACCTTCTTTGGTGCAAAATTTACAGACCACATCGGCTTCTTTGAGAACTCCCGCTTTTTTGCAGTGTATATTGTTGCGTATAGTCTGGAGCTTGACGTTGTTGTCAAGAGTATCACCAAGCCAGTTGAGTTCATCAATGATTTTGAGATGAAGTTGCCTGTTTGTCTTACTCACTGTCGTAGTTAATGGTCCATCAATTGCCATCCAACTACCGGAATTGCCTGAACTTTGAGATAGTTTTCAAAGTCATTTACCGTTTAATAATTTCCTTGCTGTGTCCTATTTACGTGTATTATGTACTCATATTCACCAAAATTTCAACATTTAATTCTCCTTGTAACTTGAAAATGAATGTTTGTTGCATTCGAAACATTTTTAATGAACTAGAACTTCTTCCTGAAACATGCCTTTCAATCTACCAACGTCATCAGAAGAATTGTTCTACTCTCTGATAATTTAAACGAATTCTCGGGCTTTTAATCGCACGTTTATTACATTCGTAGATATAAGTAAAGGTTTGTGAGCAATCAATAGTTCTAAAAAGCAAGAGTTGTAAACATTATTTTTTTGGTCACTCTAACGATTCGAAGAAAACAATGATGGAAAAAGTTATCCCTTATTCCAGGTCACCATAAGATGAAACTTACTGTATTTTTCTCTGGTTGCTGTTGTAGTAAAAAATGGGGGGCCACCCCCGGGTTTTACCCCGCGTCTTTCGCGTATTGATACTTGTATCTTACAACTTTAT
>NW_025941894.1:31973-32531 GCF_000764305.2 Hyalella azteca | reverse complement strand
AAAGCATTTCTTTCTTGTGCACCAACTTGAACTCAGCAACTTGCTTGGAGAGTATCACTGCTACAACCAAAAAATAATATAACTCAGTACTCACTGCAGTGAGTGACAGAGGACGCATTTTCTCGTCGACGAAAACGTGAAGTCACGGACGGACGGACGGACGGACAGATGGACATGGCGAGCACAATAGTGCATTTTTTTCATAAATGAGAAAATGCGCTAAAAAGGTTAGGATGCATCAGCACAAACAGAAGAACAAAATGTCTAAAAAAAATTTTCAAAGACCACGTTTTTCATGTGGACTCAAAAGTAGAAAATAATTTTTCGGCAGCTACTGATCTCTGTTTGCTTTCATTCTCTTGGTCTTTTTTATTTCAGTTAAAATATTTTACAACATCTAAAACAAACGTGGGGCGCATCTTCATTTAGGCATGCCTTAATTTCAATTTTGAATTCAACCACTATTTCTAATTATATCAGCAATACACTTATCAAATGTTCAATGAACCATCATATTCATCATATCAAGTAATCACCAAACAATTAAATACATATGCG
>NW_025941894.1:0-31281 GCF_000764305.2 Hyalella azteca | reverse complement strand
AACTAGGATACAATATTACCATAAAAATGTTCTTCTTTTAAATAAAACAAGTTTCAACTTCATAACGTTCTTAGTTTTTTATTTATAAACAAATTAAAAGGGTCAGGTAATTCTGGTTCACCCTGTATAAGTTTACGATAGTTTAAAGAAATGTCAGACGCAATAGGCTAAAAAAATATAACTCAGTTCTCACTGCAGTGAGTGACAGAGAGCGCATTTTCTCGTCGACTAGTATCATGGACTCTCGGCAACGAGAAGTCACGGACAGACGGACGGACAGACGGACGGACATGACGAGCACAATAGCGCCTTTTCCCTCAAATGAGAAAATGCACTTAAAAGAAATCACATTTCTATGTTTGGGCACGCTTGCTATCGTTTGTTACTTTGTTTTTGTCAAATTATTCATGATCTCTGAAAAATATTAATCAATATCCAAGTTTACTTTCTTGTATATAACTTAGAGTACGTAGTTGAAATTCAAAGGCAAGTTTCACAGTAGTTTGAATTTACAACTGATAAACTGTCTGTGGGTTTTTTCACGTATTGAAATCGCAATAAAATGTGTGACATTGGAAAAAAGTTACATGGGTCCTTTGGATTCAAACCAGGTTTATGGATTTAAATCCACTAACAAGCTTCAATATTTAAAATAGTTTTGAGTCAATAGAATTGAACGCTTGTTAATTTGCTTGCTCGAGCAAGTGAAGCTCTGACATAAAGAATAAGTTTTCGTTATCAGTAGATATTATTGATAACAATTATATCTTATGAAGTCGAAATTTTTCATTATTAGTAAACATTATCCATTATCAGTAGATACTATTGATAAAATATAATATCTTATGAAGTTGAAATTTCTCAATATCAGTAGATATTATTCAGTATCATAAAATACTTCCGTTATAGGTGGATATTTTTCATGATCAGAACAAATTATTCGTCATAATTATAATCAGTGAATATTATTCATTCATTATATAGAGGATATAACTCATCATTACTGATTATTTCTGCAAAAACATTTTTCTTCCCAGTCACGTTTCCGGGAACAATAATAAATCGTCAATTCTTCCATTTGCCGCTAAAAAATTTGCTCCCAGACGAGAAAAATGAAGGTTTTAACGGCAGACGCTCGCCGCTGCTCATTAGCGGGGCAGATCGATCGCTTTGTTTGTGCGCCGCGCAAATCTCGAGTTTGTTTGTTGGCAACCGAATTGGCAACCGTTTGTTTGTTGGCAACCGTTTGTTGGCAGCCGAATTGGCAACTGTTTGTTTGCTGGCAACCGAATTGGCAACCGTTTATTTGTTGGCAACCGTTTGTTGGCAGCCGAATTGGCAACCGTTTGTTGGCAGCCGAATTGGCAACCGTCTGTTTGTTGGCAACCGTTTGTTTGTTGGCAACCAAATTGGCAACCGTCTGTTTGTTGGCAACCGAATTGGCAACCGTTTGTTGGCAGCCGAATTGGCAAGCGTTTGTTTGTTGGCAACCGAATTGGCAACCGTTTGTTGGCAGCCGAATTGGCAACCGTTTGTTTGTTGGCAACCGAATTGGCAACCGTTTGTTGGCAGCCGAATTGGCAATCTTTTGTTTGTTGGCAACCGTTTGTTTGTTGGCAACCGTTTGTTGGCAACCGAATTGGCAACCGTTTGTTTGTTGGCAACCGAAATCATCCTGCCTCCAATGTCAGAAAAACACTCTTAGTTCGACTTTCAATTCAGGCTTTAATGATTTAATTTATGGCCGAAAATATTNACGTATCCTGCATCTGTCCACACGTATCCTGCATCTGTCCACACGTATCCTGCATCTGTCCACACGTATCCTGCATCTGTCCACACGTATCCTGATTCTGTCCTCACGTATCCTGATTCTGTTCACACGTATCCTGATTCTGCCCACACGTATCCTGATTCTGTTCACACGTATCCTGATTCTGTTCACACGTATCCTGCATCCGTTCACACGTATCCTGCATCTGTCAACACGTATCGTGCATCTGTCCACACGTATTCTGCATCTGTCCACACGTATCCTGCATCCGTCCACACGTATCCTGCATCTGTCCACACGTATCCTGCATCCGTCCACACGTATCCTGCATCTGTCCACATGTATCCCAAGCACCTCATCACGTATGCAGGTAAACTGTATTAATGTACAGCTGGAGCCATACCTTCAAAACTCGCTAAGTGAATTAAGTACTTACGCTCTATATTCTTGTCTATGATTGGTGGATTTTGCTTGAAAGGCCGTCAATGATTGGCTGATGAACTTACGATCACCTACCTTTTTTTGAAAGTATAGGCCCTGACCTGCAAGACTTTGCAAGTCACCGGTTTTCCTCCCACCTATGATCCTTCCCTCGTATTCGTCCAGTATCCCCAGGGCTCCCGAATTGAGTGCAGAATTTGAGCTTCGCTAAGCGAGATTTGAGATCCAAGCAACGACCGAGGCATGTTTACAAATGAACGAAAAATGCTGGTAAACTATGGCTTTATCCCTGACTGTGGTGCTTCATGGGTGATATGGTGAGAGACTATCCCAATTGTTGACGAACTACCAAATATGTTAACAGTTTTATTATCTTACATTGCTCATTTATTATCTTTTGTTGGTTATTGATTAAATTGGTTAAATTGGCCATTTAGTATTTTACTTTGGTCATGTGTCGTCCAAATGTTGTTCTTATGTCGCCAAAACAACGCTTCTGTGTCGTCTAGAAGTTTTCCCTATATCTTCCAACATCGTCCAAATGTCGTCCACATGTCGTCCGTATGTCGTTCAAACAACGTCCCCGTATCGTCCAAATGTCGTCCGTATGTCGTCCAAATAACTTCCCCGTATCGTCCAAATGTCGTCCACATGTCGTTCAGAATTTGAGCTTCGCTAAGCGAGATTTGAGATCCAGGCAACGACCGAGGCATGTTTACATATGAACTAAAAATGCTAGTAAACTATAGCTTTATCCCAGACTGCGGCGCTTCATGGGTGATATGGTGAGAGACTATCCCAATTGTTGACAAACTACTAAATATGTTAACAGTTTTATTATCAGAGGTGGGCAGTAGCGGTAGCGGTAGCGACGCTACATTTAAGCAATTGTAGCGGTAGCGGTAGCGGCCGCTACATTTCAAATTATCGCTGCCCAGCTCTGCCTATTATCTTACGTTGTTTATTTATTATCTTTTGTTGTTTATTGATTATCTTAAATTGTCCATTTAATATTTTACTTTGGTCATTTATTTATTAGATTAAGTTGGTCATTTATTATCTTTAATTTTATTTTCTTTGCCTCGCGATTTTTTCCTATATTCATTGCGAGCAAATTAACTTCTGTGAGACAATAGGTAGTGCGGATTTTGATTATTTTTAATTATTTATTCCAAATTTATTCGTAAGGAACTCATTTGGCATATACGTGAGCTGAAAATTTGTTAATTAAATTTGTTTTTCTAAATGTATGAAAATAATATATTTTCTGTAGCACATAATTGATGCTATTTAAGAGGGAAAGCATCTACCGGATATTCTGTTCCGCATTACAAATTAATATTATTAATTTATCGAATAACGACGCATACTCGAATAATACGTGTACAATTTATAATCCAATGCACCACTACACCTATTGCGTTAGCCTCCTGAAGAATTTAATTTAACTACCCGTCTATATTACGTTACATGTCCCATAGTCATATTATAGTCCGAGATAGAATAATTTTATTTTAATGATTTGTCAACATGAGTTCTCTTTGGTTTCGTTCCTGCGTTCACTAGCTAAATTGTTACTGTAGTAGTGAAGAAGGGCCAATAATATGTATATTATTGAAAATCCACTTGACTGAAAATTATTACTAGTTTTCGCAAGCGTTATAATTAACTTGAATTATTAATTAATCCACCAGGACCCACTAAGATCCTTGAGATCGTCCCATTGCCGATCATGTGCTTGGTATAGATTGAGGCAGCGTGGTGATCTTCAAGTGTCTTTATTGTGTCGTTACTGTGACGGTCTTTTGCTATAAATAATATACGTTTAAAAATTAATTTTTAAATACAACACTTCTAAAGAAACCAGTGTTTCCAATGTTACAGATGTACGATGAAATTCTAATTTTATTTTCGAATACTAAAAAAATTTATTTTTCAATTTATTTTCATATATAAATTTTTTTTTTTAAATTGTTTATTCTGTCAATTGATTCATGCATTGCCTCTAACTTCACACAAGTCTGCAAAATTTCAGCTCAATTGGACAGGTAAAAGTGTGTCAAATATCAGTTATAAGATTTGTAGCTGATAAAATTATTTTTTCATTTTTTTATATTGAAATTTTTTTTTAATTTTTAAAATCATTTATTTAGTCATTTGATTCTTGCATTGTCTCCAACTTTACGCAAGTGTGCAAAATTTCAGATCGATAGGATAAGTAGAAATGTGTTAAATTTTGATTATAAGATTTGNTTCTCATTTATGGAAAAAATGCACTATTGTGCTCGCCATCTCCGTCTGTCTGTCCGTCCGTCTGTCCGTCTGTCTGTCCGTCTGTCTGTCCGTCCGTGACGTCATGTTTTCGTCGACGAGAAAATGCGCTCTCTGTCACTCACTGCAGTGAGTACTGAGTTATATTTTTTACCAATAGCTGGCGAAAACTTGGGCTAGAATGAGTACAGAACGAACAAAATTATATTGGTTACGCTAGCAAGAACAGAAATTTATTTTAACATTATAGGCCACTCGAAGTGATTTGTATTTAGGAGAAGCTACACGTTTAAAAGTGCAGGTAATTTAATAACTCAGGTTACGAAAATGTGTCACCAGAAACTTATAAGGAGCTATTGTTATATAATTGACTATAACATCGTGAACGGTTTGTGCTAAATGATTCGTTTTATGCGATAAACAAACCCAAGTTAAATCAGATGCGCATAAAGAGAACCTTCACAGCCATGAAACAACGTCAAGATCAAAGCCTTAATTATTTTGGTTGTCACCGCCCTAAATAGCTGAACAAGTTTCTTTTGACTAAACACGACGAGCTTTTACTTTTATACTGCTTGCGAATGATGGTATAATTACATAATAATGAAATAGTATAATTTATATTATGAGATGCACGGAATGTCGGGGAAACGACATCACTGCCTCCGCATAAGGCGCCCGTCGTAAAATTGAGAGATGCTTGAGCATCGTTTCATTTAATGTCGCATAAAATGCTCAGCGGTACTTTACGGTGCCTTCCTTCCTCTACCCTCACTCCCTCGATGCTTGAGCATCGTTTCATTTAATGTCGCATAAAATGCTCAGCGGTACTTTACGGTGCCTTCCTTTCTCTGCTCTTCCTTTACCCTCACTCCCTCTACCCTCACTCCCTCTGCCCTCACTCCCTCTACCCTCACTACCTCTACCCTCACTCCCTCTACCCTCACTACCTCTACCCTCACTCCATCTACCCTCACTACCTCTACCCTCACTACCTCTACCCTCACTACCTCTACCCTCACTACCTCTACCCTCACTACCTCTACCCTCACTACCTCTACCCTCACTACCTCTACCTCACTACCTCTACCTCACTACCTCTACCTCACTACCTCTACCTCACTACCTCTACCCATCCCAAGGTATCGACAGATATTTTAGAGATATCTACCCTCTAACTTGTTAGATCAATATAATTATTTTCAATGATTCAAAAACGTCGCTACTTCCATGACGCTAAATGACTCCAAGTAGCTAAAGCTAAGAAAATGTTTAAAGAATATGTTTTAACTTTGCAACGAGTAATCAATAAAAACTTAAAATTACAGATATTAACTCATCTCATTATTGTATTGTTTTGTTCATATGGCAAGCTGTGTTCTGAAACGGAAAATCTAATTTCGTTAATATTATATTTTTAACGTTTGATCGCTTTTTGGCGAGACACTTTGTCAAGAGTGCTTGTCTGCAGCAATAATCCGACACCAGACATTTTATGTATACTGTCACACTTTGTCCTTGAAAGAAGTATCTCTCACGTAGGTATCTCGAAACAGATGCCGGCATCTCTAAGGACCGCCAAGTTATCTGGCCTTTACGTGCGAATATTTGTGCTATGAGGCGCATCTCTCTAGATAAGGTTACGATGAATCATGGACAGACTGGCCTTTACTGCTGCTGCGTATCCCTGATACGAACGCTCAAACCTTCACGAATAAGGCCCAGGCGGAAGGATAAAATAATAGGAAAAGGACGGCAGTAGATTGGCTCGAATATCTTTATGGCTAGACGACGGCCAGACCGACAGGTAATCAGAGGCTAAATGTGGCATTTTATGTACGGCCCAGAGTTTCCTAGGCGAGGACTGATGGGTGTGAATAAAGTGGATATTTCATGGAGCGATTCGGTGCTTTGAGTCTCATTTTGAGATGAAATGTGACGGTAGTTTGGTGTTTCAGTCCACCCTTTGAAAGATCTTTGACCACCGAAAGGAAGCTCCAAGCAGCGGCCACAGACAATTTATTCATAGTAAATTTACGTACTAATCTTTTATGTTGGGATTATTTTCATATCCTCTATTTGTGAGCGTTAAATTACCGCAAAATTTATGCAAATGTGAAATTACGTACAAAATGGCCAACCATAGTGAGAAAAATATTTTCGACTTTCCCATAGATAGAAAAATATTTTCGACCTTCCCATAGATACAATTACTGTTCTGACGGAATTCAGGTCTTCAAGAAAATTTTTCTTCAGAAAGGCCGGCATAGAAAGGCTTGCAAACCGTTTCTCATTTCACCAACCTCAATAACTTGACTAGGTACTCTCCTATTAAAGAAGTAGTAATAATCGCGCGGCCGAAAGCTATGTCAGCAACACCACAACGTTAGAGCAGAACACAATCCACGTCTGAAGTATTATGACATTAGCATAATACAGGGTTATTCTATATAATACAGACCCAACTAAAATGGATAATACAGACCCAACTAATATGGATAATACAGACCCAACTGAATGAATTCGTATTCATTAATGTATAAACTTAAAATAAATATTTATACACCAATGGAAATAAAAGGATTCAAATTTTTTTTAACCTATTTAAACCCGGAATCGGGCGGTGGTGGCGGCAGTAGATGCATATTTGCAGCGTTGAGCGTTGCGTCCTGAGCGTTGGGTATAGGATATATAGTGAATGGCCACACTTCTGGCCACTTCTTCCTCTACACTTCTGGCCACCGAGATCACCTGATCTCACCCCATGTGACTATTTCTTATGGGGTTACGTCAAGTTCCCGCCTCTACCAGCAGCTCTGTTTACGTCCCGCCTCTACCAGCAGCTCTGTTTACGTCCCGCCTCTACCAGCAGCTCTGTTTACGTCCCGCCTCTACCAGCAACTCTGTTTACGTCCCGCCTCTACCAGCAGCTCTGTTTACGTCCCGCCTCTACCAGCAACTCTGGTTGATATGAAGAACCGTATCACTGATAAGGTGCACTCAGTAACAGAAGATATGGTTTCTTGTGTGTGCATGGGACGAGTTTGGCGACCGTTTAGCTGTTTGCCGTGAAGCAAAAAGGGGGACATTTTGAACAGTTATATACGCATATGTGAAAAAATTATTTTCTTTTCATTGATGTATAAATTATTCATTTTTATTTTATTCCTAGATGAATACCAATTTATTAAATTGGGTCCGTCATTTAGAATAACCCTGTACATCTAATGGCTTCACTTTTGTCAATGAAATTGTTCACTCATTTTTGAATATGTGTAGCGGCCAACCTAATTTTATTCTCATAGAGTTGAGCGAACAAACAAAAGCATTTTTAAGAATGTAATAATTTAAACTTTATCGGTATCATTTTATGTATTTTTAACATGCTAAGTGAATAACGCTATCAGACATTTATAAAGTCGGCCGCACTGCGTTCAATAACCGCAAATTGATAATAAAATTACTAGTTATGATAACTCATAGTTCCAATAGTAATATCGCAGACCTTGAGTTTTGTGTTCACGTCTTCAAAGAATTGAGACGAACTCGAAACATTGAATACATATTGGTAAATAAGACGATTTCACGGCAGCATTATAAAGAAATCTGACCTACATTATTGAACCATCTACACGCCTAAAGGACAAATTTCATGACCTGAACAGCATACTTATTTTTGCTATGAATAATAACATACGCTACTGTTCTTGGAATAAATAAAAATTACGCGTCTCTTATCACATCGACCATCCTCTCGTATACAATTTTACGTCCTATGCTCGGCGAGCCGTAAATGCCATCACGAGATGGTGCTTCTCAGCAGAACGCACGACACAATTCAGTGCCGTATCAGCTTCTGGGCCTATACTTTCAAAATTCGCTAAGTGAACGTAAGTACTGTATTTACGCTCTATTTTCTTGTCTATGATTGGTGGATTTTGCCTGAAAGACCGTCGATGATTGGCTGATGAACTTAACTTTTTAACTTATCTCTTAACTTTTTTGAAAGTATAGGCCCTGGTCAGAGTCGCTCCAGCTTCCGACTAACCGAAATAGAAGCTGGGGCGGCTCTGAAGTCTTTTGGGTAGCTCTACGTAGCCGGGGTTGTGATCGATGCTAAGCCTTTATTTTTCTCGAGATCAGTAAGACATTTCGGGCTCATGAAGACGTACTTGCCAGAATAATCACATCATTTTAGGTGATGCTCTTCCAGCGCGAGAAGTCGATGCTGGACTCCGCAGGCTGCAAATGTGCGAGGGATAATCGGTGGCTGACAGTGAATTATTGATGGTCGGCTCCCGATATTCCGACAACATATATCATAAGAATTCTGTCGTTTGTGACAAGTGTAAGCAAGCCTGATGCATAGCTCTGGCGGGGATGCATGCCGTAAGAAAAAGGTATCGTTCCTAGCTAGCAAGCATGATCCTATCTTGGTCACGATAGTCAATGCCTATCGAAAACTTTCCTATATTTATCTTGCCGAATGAATTTTACAGGTAATTAACCTAATTATTTGTTGCAGTGGCTCCAGTATAATGAAACACGGTGTGGTTTATGATAGTTTGGGACTGACTTGGTGTTGTATATGATAACAATTTTTTCTTCGACAGTAAATGTTCTTCAGATTAATTGAATCTAATATAGCATATTCGGTGGAAATTAGCAATATATTCAATAAAAATGCATGTGAAAAAATGTATGCAAGTAAAAGTGTGTGTTATTAAAATTTCTAATTTTCCGCTATGAACGAAGCATTACGTTTCATTCTATAACCGGGTACATTTTTAGCGAGTGTTTTTGTGTTCGAAGGATCTTAGTCTTTTTCGCCTTCCTACGCCTTTTCTCGATGATTCTTCCGATGGAATGAATCATCGATTACTTAGTTATTTTATGTTATTTTTTATAGTTGCTCTCCTGTATCCTCCAAAGTTCTTGATGTATCATTTTTTGGCTTGGTGATGATTAGTTTCATTACGGGCAGAGAATTAATTAATTTATTTCTCGTAGTGTTGTGTTCCTGTATCAGTCGAAGTTCTTGGCTCGTCGTCCTTTGGTTTAGTGATGATCAGAATTATTACGGGCAGTGAAGTAAGTTATTTCTCGTAGTTGTGTCCCTGTATCAGTCGAAGTTCTTCCATGGTGCATCGTCCTTTTGTTTAGTGATGATCAGAATTAGTGCGCTCAGTGAAGTCAAGCGAGCGGTTTGAAACAGTCCATAAAGGCATCGAGTTGTCTACGTTTAGCTGGGCCTCTGAGCCACAATTGCCGCTACAAACGATGAGAAATGGACCAATTTCTTGCCAGACTATCTCCCCTCAAACAATAACCCTCGGAATATACCCCTTTCAACAGCATCCAATGGCCTGCAGTTGAGCGATGGCGGCAGCAGCTGCGTTTCACATCCAAAGTTTAACCTTTTTTCGATCCACCTTCAAGATTATTACCAGTGAACAACTTAACTTTCTTCGACATGGATTAAATTCTCAATCCACATTTGGCACTTACAATGTGAAATTAGGAGAATCTGAGAATGATTGACTTAGATGAAAAAATATAGAATAATGATTTTACATGTGAAAATCACAAAACTTATTTCGGAATTTAAGAAACATGATTTGCACTGATAACTTTTTACTGCAAAAATTAGCTTAATTGTCCGAAAATTATTCATACTTTTTTCTTAAAATATTTGCATTATATAGTTTCATAATCAACGTAATCACCGAAATAAATGAAATTGCAATGATGTATTGAAACGCGAAATGGGTAAAATTTCGAATAATAATCAATGATGAACCGTTCAAAGGCCTTGATGCAGAAAACACGATCAGAGATTCAAGGCACATGGCCCGTCTAACGAATTCGGCGCTGAATGTATTTCTAAAGTCCTCAAGTTGATCGACGAGTGCATTAGTTTTCAAGTCAGTGCGGGTCCAACAAAACCTAAATTCAGAGAAAAGATTCGAAATAAGTTTTCGGAGAGTCCCTGAAATTTTGCCCCACGCAGTTCAACTTCTTCCTCAAGTAACGACACTCTAATCCCACTTCTTGTGGCCTCCTGAGGATGAACCAATTTCTTCTGCATTTCTTGGACGACTTCAAAATGCTATAAAACAACTGATGACATTTTTCCGCGACTCCAAAGTGATCCATCAAGACGACCCGAGAAACGATATTTACGTGAGAAACTTTTCTCCTTATCTGTGCAGAGAAACAAAATACTACCTCGAAATGTCGAGGAAATTCTACATAAGTCTTCTAATAAAACTTGATCACGTGAACTGCGTGCGGCTTTCTTACCGGAATGCGACATTTTTCCAAGCATTGGCTCCATATATAATGAAAACCCGTAAAGGCATAAAGAACAATTCCTTGAAAGAGTAAAATCCTCACCGTCTGATGAATATTATTGTAAGAATTTTGTCTTAAAAACTCTTGGAAATAATCAGATTATATAGAAGAGAATACAGAGGCAAAGTGAATTTAATTTATTTTTCAAAGTTCATGGAATTGTACCATTGAAGTCGAAATTTAATTAAATTTTCATAACCAAAGCGAAAAATCACTATTCCAAATAAATTTCGTTTGCATCAGATGTAGGAAATACCCGTCTTCGAAATTTTTTATTTCATGTTGTTTGAGTTAAAACTCGAGGACTACAACACGCGATGATGATGCAATCGCGAGCAGTGGTATATGCGGTGTTTATATTCCATGGTCACGTTCTCCTTAACTCCTAAATATTTCTACAGATCTCCTCCATGCTCGCAAATGGGGGAGGCAATGCTCATATTTAAATCAAGGGCTTTGTAGCCCTCCGTCAAAGTTCCAGTATCATTTCTGTACATGAAGCCCTCCGTCGGTTTTTCAAGAGTTTCAGTATCATTTCTGTACATGTGCTTTCAATAAATTCTTGGAAACGTCTGAAGAAGTTCTTGGACTGCATAGGTTATTCTTCTCAATACTTGACTGAGTCCAAGTGAAAATGTAAATGTAAATGAATGGGTTGTTTTGAGAACCATATCATAAGCATACCAGTCTGGCTGGAATTTTTCAATTGAAATTTCTCGGAATAATAGGACGACAGGCTTGAAAATTCTATTGGTTGTCCTGGAAAATTATAAGACTGAGCGCTGCTGGAAACGAACGTCCTCAGTTTGCAGTTCTTCTTCCAATTTATTTGATGAAAGCTTGTTTACTGTGCAAGTTAAGGAGTATTATCGCCTTTCTGTTGCTCATTTAAAATGCTGAAATATTTAGCTTTATATACTGTATATAGTGTATATATAATAAAATCTTGGCATTCAGCCTACCTCAACCCTTGCTTTTCTCAAGTTCAATGGCAGATAAACCGGTGCATACTTCTTATTGTAACTCTATCAAACAAAAATATAAAAAATCATTTTAAGGTCAAAATAAATAATACACTTGCTATTTTCACACTGCAATTTTATAATTTCTTCAATGATCACTTTCTTCTTCTCAACATTCTAACAGAATTTAAGAACGGCCACCCTTTTTTTAATTGCTGAGGTTAATCTTCCCTCAGAAAAATAAATGAGACTTTATCCAAATATCGTGAAGTTTTTGTCCTCTATATGGGTCATACTGACTCAGTTTGCCACGACAAAAGGGTGTATCAGGTCTTCATCCGCTATTGGTTTGCGCTCGTGATGGGACAGTATGTCATTACTTGCTGAGTTGTGCAGAAAAACTCGAATGACAGATTAAGACTGACTGTTTTTCAATCTTCATTCCAATTTTAATTACATTCGACACTAAATATAATGTAAAAAATTTTTCTCAAATTCCTCCCTTCCGTGCTCTTCTTCGAATGTTGATCATAAATTTTTCTAAGCGCCTACGAAAATCCGCGAAATGAGCTCCTTGCAAGCATCAATTTCGTGGTCGTTTCTGAGGAGAGGGCGTTTCATATTGTTCTCTGTACACTCCGTAAAATAAATGGACCATGCTGTCCAAAAAATGATGTACTTTCTAAATGGCACGAGCGTGGAGCGAAGATTGCACTGAAACGCCCTTTAGGCGGGGCAAATTAAATCCGGATGAACCACACAAGAGCAAGAAATAGATCGCCGTTCGTACCAAACTTCACTAATTTCTCTGAGTGTAACCAACGACATCGGCCAACAAAGCCAAATACTACGAGACCTACAAGACGCTCTCAAGAGTGCCACCAGCGCCTTAAATGACATCATTTGCTTGAACGACCCAATTAGACTTCAGTATCGGCGACTCTGAACATCTCGAGGACGCAGCCACCCATTCCCCCGCTTGTTCCGCTCAGCTTTGAGCAAACTTCTGTTGCACGGCGTGCACTGATGGCACAGCATCTCTTGGAACGCTTATTATTTTTTCCAATACCAAGAATTTAAAAGATTTCGTTTTCTTTGCTTTTAACTTCTTTGTGAACTTATAATTTGAGCTGACTAATGATTTAAGTACTTTTTTTAACAAATATCGAGTTTTCGTTTGAAGATCGTAGAATAAGTAAGATAATTAAATAGATGAATTTTTCAATTGACGTAGTTAAATTCCTGAAATGCATCTGGAGCAATCGTAAAAACATGATACAGTTGAAAAGACTGTCTACAGATGTAAGACTGTCTTAGAGGGAGCCGTAGTTTCTTACCCTAAAATGTAAGTTTAATTTTAATCTCGAAACAAAATTAAGGTCTTGTTTACGCTGTTTGTGAACCGTTCGGCGAGACTCTGCAGCCATCGTAACCAAAATGAAGCTAATACTTTTGATTTTGTTGGCCAGTTTAAAACCATTGTTCACGAAAAACTGTATTGTATTAAAAGAACACAAGATGATACGTTATGTGAATTGGAAGTTGTTCGTTAAATCGTCAGAAAACCGTTTTGAAAGATTTAACGAATATTATTGACAACTTTTAACCTGTCTATTTCAAGTGGTCAAGAATAGTAAATTGTCTACATATAAATTTCTTACCTGGGAAGTCCCTGAATCATTCGATGTTTCTCATTTTGATGAATAAAAATATATGCTTTTTAAAAATTAGAATAGAAATGTTTCGCATGCTTACACGACGGATCGAAAGTTGCTGGTGCCGAAAACCTTGTTTCCTTGTAATTTCAAGACTCCAAAATCATAAGTTACTTTCTCAATATTCAAGAGAGCGCTTCTTCTGAACACTTTAATTTTTTTCTAACTTGCGGCCAGCGTTTGCCCATAAAAAACAAGGCACGGCCTCGGGAGAAAAGTTCTGTACAGTTCGCGTCGTGCTTTTCGTGACGTCCATAGCCAAGCAGCCGCTCTGATCCGGCCAGGGTTGCCAGATGGGCCTTTTTTGGCCAAATTTACCAATATAAGCCTGTTTGTAATTGATTTGGTCGGCTAGAACATTAGTGGACCTTAATCTTAACGTAATTTTTAAAGATTATATATTTTAATTATTTAATTGCTGTGCCGCAAACGACAAATTTACTAAAAACTATTAGTTGTTAAAATATCATTAGCATATGATGTAAATGAGTATAAGTAAATGATTGCGACTGTTTTTGGAGTTTTAGTGTGAGCTGATTTATCGGTTTTCTCCTGCCGATAAATCTGGCAACTCTCTCTACCAACGAACAATGCTGGAAATCGTTCAAAAATGGCGTGCTTCTTAGCGTGCATTTGTGTAGATAGGTAAAGTTATCCCATTTCGGCATTCTGGAAGAAATGTCTCACATCGGACGCTCCAAGTTTTCCGCATAAATTTTCCGCGCGTCAAAACTTCGAGCGGACTACTGAAGAAGCTGGCATGTGTAGAAACATTCTTCGACAACATTCTTCGGAACAATCTTGGAAAATGTTTGCTGGAACGCTCTTAGAAACTTTCTGCGGAACATTCTCATAAAACATTCTTCTGAACATTCTTGAAAATCGTTCTTTGGAACATTCTTCGAAAACGTTCTTTGGAACATTCTTGGAAAACGTTTTGCGGAACTTCCGTGGAAATGTTCTGCAGAACATTCTTAGAAAGACTGTGCGGAAGATTGTTAGAAATGTTTTGCGGAACACACTTCGAAAACACTCCTTCGAACATTTTATTTAAACGTTCGCCTGATTATTACTGTAACCAAATTCTTCTAATTTTTATTGTAACCGGAGACTTCTGATACATTCTCCACACATTCTTACGAAAAAAAAAAGTTATTTTCTAAACATTCATCTACCTTGTTTGAGATAATTCGTCTCTGTTCGAGGGCAAATAAGAACAGTGCATGGCATGAATTCCCCGCAAAAAATGGCACAACGTTTATATGTAGTCGCTAATTTGAAATAACAAACCTTAATCCACCCAAATGCTGCTGAAGTTCAGTCTTTATCTTGTTATCTATAAGGAAATCATAATACAAACACTAAGAAAACAGTAAATTAGATATAAAACTATGGTTTTCAAGTGTCAGAGGAACCCAGTTCCTGTAGCGGCTCTTATTTTAGCTGAAATTAGGATATTTTGAGCGGATATAAGCCGTAGAGCAGAGCCTCATCACTGCTCACGATGAGCGGTGTTTATGTATCTCAGCAAGCATCAACACAGGTAATGTGAGGCAAACAACCATCAAGACATCAAAGCAAGCCTATATTAACGCGATCGCAACTTTGGTGCCGCATTCAACTTCGTTCTGATGCCTCGCAAGCTCTGATAGAACGAAGCGAGTCTCGTTACCCGGGGATGTCAGTGTCTCGTGAGAATGTGTTCTGTTGCGAACAAGTGCTACGTATGGGGTTTATGCTCGTTTTGGGTTGCTTTTGATCCTCTTTTTCGGATGCTGATGCTATTTTTAAGGATGTTCGTCCTATCTTTAAAATGTGCTCCTTTTGGCCTCCTTTTTAGCACATTTTCTCATTTATGGAAAAAATGCACTATTTTGCTCGCCATGTTTGTCTGTCTGCCTGTCCGTCCGTGACTTCACGTTTTTGTCGACGAGAAAATGCGCTCTCTGTCACTCACTGCAGTGAGCACTGAGTTATATTTTTTCTACTGTGGCTGCTGCTACTATCGCTGCTTCAGATGATACATTAAATTGTTGATAATGATAAGTATATTGTATCATGGCAGGAACATTCAATATTGCTCAATATTGAACGCTCTGCTTCTAAATTAATTAGAAACTCTCATAAAAAAAAATATTCACTCGCAATTTAGCATCTTTTTGGATTAACGATTCGGAGAATCCGATTCAATAAGGAATATTTCCTATCTATTTCCTATGCTTGCGTTAGTTATTCCTAATGAATAATTCTGGTGCCGAAGATATCGGGACTCAGATGAGCCGAGGGCTTCGCACAAAGCAATGCAAATCTAGCAATCAGCATGTATTGAATTTCGGAATAAATATACGGCCTTACCAGGCCAGCTGTCAGATGAGCCGAGGGCTTCGTACAAAGCAATGCAAATCTAGCAATCAGCATGTATTGAATTTCGGAATAAATATACGGCCTTACCAGGCCAGCTGCGCACCCATTATTCAGCTGCATGTTGCCTGAATGTTGCCTACATGTTGCCTACATGTTGCAGGTTACCTGCTTGTTACATCTGCAGGTTGCCACATGTTGCTACTGCAGGCTGCCTGAATGTTGCAGCTGCAGGTTGCCACATGTTGCTGCTGTAGGTTGCCTGCATGTTGCAGCTACAGGTTGCCTGCTTGTTGCTGCTGCATGTTGCCTGCATGTCGCAGCTATGTTGTCTGCATGTTACAGCTGCAGGTTGCCTGCAAGTTACTGCAAAATGTTGCTTGCATGTGATGGCTGCAGGTAGCTGCCTACGTTAGCTCTCAGCTCGAGCTGCCGGTAGGAAAGTGTGTCGCTAATTAGGCAATATTACCCATTCATTTCTCTAAGTGTTTGTCTGCCTATACCAACCATACATTGTGAATTTGTGATGAACTGCATTCACTTCATCATACTTAGGAAGCAGAACAAAGTAGCGGCGGTGTGACTGGGCAAACCTCGCGTTTACCCCATTAAGGCAATAGACGTTTAAGAAATGGTTAATCGATGTTATTCCAACCTTTTATATGACGTTAAAACAACGTTTAATAGACGTTATTTCAATGCCGTGACTAGTGAAACCGCTACTGAAAGTCCTCTCTTAACGTCGCCGTCACGTGAACTGGTCGACATTTGAGTCATGAATTTGTCAGGCGCTGCTGGAACATCGAGACTTTATGAGCCCTCGGCAGTGATTCCCGAAGGAAATTCTGGCGCGAGTCTCAAGGATCTGCAGCAAAAGCCGGAATGTCGGGCCATTGTGGAGGACGTCATGTAAGGGCTCCTTCGTCTCTGTTATTTTCAGCGATTGAAGAGCACGAGGAAGAGCTTCACGTTTTCTAGGGATCGCGACTACTATTCGAATTCTTAGCATACTTCTTCTTGGCAAGAAAATCTGGTGAAAATCCTGCTAGCAAATGTGTTGCACAAAACTAGTGAGTTCTCCAAATATTATGAAGCTTCTCGGAGTTATCCTTCTCGAACTCTTTCTGCCATGCCACTCCCATCGGATGTTGGAATATTTTTAGCGCACTTTCTTATTTATGGAAAAAAGGCGCTATTGTGCTTGTCATGTCCGTCCGTCTGTCTGTCTGTCCGTCCGTCTGTCCGTGACTTCACGTTTCGTCGACGAGAAATTGCGCTCCCTGTCACTCACTGCAGTGAGTACTGAGTTATATTTTTTATGAATACGATACCTGATGGTAGGGTATCGTATCGAGAACAAAAGTAGCAGATATTCTCAAGAAGGAAAATGTCTTCAAATTGAAATTGAGAGCTCATAATTTCATTTTTTATCATTGAGCCGATGTATTTTGCAAGGTCCGCTCACTTTTTGTAACGTTTAAATTCTTCGATTGTCTACATTAGCTTGAACAGTGAATATTTTGAACCTGAAATTCAGCCACTGCGCAAGTGTAAAATCAACATATTTGTCGAGTTTGGTGGAGACCAAACTTCATTTGTGGCAGTTATCGGTTAATTAACTAATTCAGAAATGACGTATCGCATATTAGCGTTCTGCGCCGCGAATATCTGAATAAATTCCCACTAGAATTATTTTAATTAATTTCCTAATTTGAGCCAATCTTAGGACTTTTTAAATGCCTTTACGATAATTTGATAAGTATGTTGAAAATGTTTATGTTTATGATATCAATTGATACTACATCACTGGAATTTGAACAATGAAGTTATTTAATACTACGTAATTTAATACTAGTTATTTAATACTGCTTTGATTATTACACTGAGTCTATAAATCTGTTATTGTGATAGTAACTTGTATTGTGATTGAAGAAAGTAGTTCGGCGAGTCAAATTTTATTTCCGGCCGCAGCATCAAAATGTTGCTCACTTTTGTTACATGAATAAAACTGCATATCCCTACCAAAGCTTTCTTTTCACTTGAAAATTTAATAAATGATTAAGAAGACACACTGAATTTGAGTTTGTTTAGTTAGTTTAGTTTCTTTTGCTGAAAATTTCTGGGCTAGAACAGAACCTCAAATGTATCAGAACTTTTTTTGCGTTGTATCCTCTTAGGAAATACTTCTTACGTTGAATCCTCTTAGAAAATACCGTTGAAACAATGTTGAATAATTTGAATCAAATTCAAATTATTCAACATTAATTAATTAATTATTAGGTAAATTTGAATCAAACGCCTAATAAATATTAATTCAACATGAGATGCTGGGTGGATGGTATGTAGGTCTTTCGCCACAGGCACTTGAACGGCATCGCGTTAGTGCCGTAGGCCGGTCACGTCAACACCAATAATTGGAAGAAGAGCCCAACGTCCTCACGGTCCTCTTGTTTGTTGCAATCGCGGACGAATGACTCGGCGTCAGTTTCAGCAGCACTGAAACTGCTGCCGACAGACGAGACTCATTGTAGCACTGAAACTGGCGGCTGACGGACGAGATTCATTGTAGCACTGAAACTGGCGGCTGAGAGACGAGACTCATTGTAGCACTGAAACTGGCAACCAAGAGACAGGATTCATTGTAGCACTGAAACTGGCTGCCGACAGACGAGACTCGTCGTCGTAGCACTGAAACTGGCGGCCGACAGACGAGACTCGTCGTCGTAACACTGAAACTGGCGACCGACAGACGAGATTCGTCGTCGTAGCACTGAAACTGGCGACCTACAGACGAGACTCATTGTAGCACTGAAACTGGCGACCTACAGACGAGACTCTACAGACGAGACTCGTCGTCGTAACAATGAAACTGACGGCATACAGACGAGACTCGTCGTCGTAACAATTAATGAAACTGGCGACCGACAGACGAGACTCGTCGTCGCATCAGCCTTAACACTGATGGCCTTCAGATGTGGCATGACCAGCAGAGAACCAGCCTGCCAATGTCCACAAATGCAATTGAAAACTGGCACTTGTATCGCCTCGTGGACGGGTGGGACTGGGGGACCACAGTCGCTCTGGCATACTGATGAGGCGCCGTGAAATGGCGTTGCTCAGAAGCAAGAACAGATTAAGAATTGGTAGCGACATCAGCTCGTTATTATTGAGTAATTAGCGGATTTTAACCTGCAACAACTCAACTATAAAGCTGACAAGCTTTAAAATAATCCTTACTTTGCTTATAATTCTTTAATGTCTCAATTTAATGTAAAATATGAGCACCAAAGCAACATTAAAGGTTTGAGTGCTCGTTTACTTGATTACCACCGAAGTTAACAGTTTCAGGGCTTAACGAAGAAAATTTCGCAAATAAATTTAAACTCTTACTGTGTGTATTCGTATGTAAAAATCAAAACTCTATGATGAAATATGTCAATAATCTTTTCGGAATTCATGTTTTTTTGGGGGGGAGGTAATGATTCAATATTGCATTTGCTGAGAATAAAATAACATAAACCAGTTTTAAATTACTGTTAACATTTACAATTATTTGGAATGCTACGCTCTCGTCAGGCATTTGCAAGTAAATGTATCTTGTTCTGCATCTTCTGTAAGAATTAACATTTTCTTATCGAAAATGAAGACGCTGTCTCCATCATGTCTTTAAGAAATCCTATTGTCGAGCAAAATTTCCAGAGCACTCGCTGCTAATTTCTAACAACCTTTAAACCTAACATAAACTTTCGCTTCTCCTTGATAACATTTAGGTCTCAACATTCACAACAAATTGTATCCAAGATGGACGAAAAATGCACATTTTCACCTCTTCAAACTGAATCCGAAGCATGCTTGGAAATATTTTACAATAGCGTCCTGGAATCTAGGCCAATTAAGGCTCGAAAATATGCAGGCTATGATGGTGCTTCACGGACCATTCCAAATCTCCCGTAGGCTGGAAAACTGGTATGAATTGTATTCTGGTGTAACAAAGTTTTTTTGAGGGATGATCTCAAAATTCGGAGGCTTGAGAAGATCTTGGGGCAACTCGAACAAAACAATCGCTTTGCTAATTGAGGAAAGGCGAGGGTTTCAGCAAAGCTTGGGCTTTCCGATCCGAAGATTGGAAAACTTAAGCTGTTCATAGTTACTTTTGCTGCTTTGAATGAGCCGAAGCGTAGCGGAGAAAATTGTTTTTTGCTGGTTACTAAAAATTTTGCTATTCTGATTTTTAAGTTGACTTTTGTTTTCATATTAACAAAGCAAATGCAAAATAAAAAAATTATCTCTAATAATATTAAATAATTAGAATATCTACCAATATTTGTTGTCACATTCAAAGGAATATTCAATAAAATTCATCTAATACGGCAAAGAAATATCACAAATTTTCCTATGAAAATTTTTTCACATTAACCTCTAAAGCTTTTCAAATGTTGCATTGTCGATGAATATTTTTGCCTCTATGATTTTCGTTTGAATTTTCTTAATTATGATGGTTTGTTCAAAAGAAATTCAGGCACAATCCGAATATTGCGGCAAAATAAGACGCGCAGTGACAGCTACCTGCTAATTATTCTGCTTCGCCAATATCCGAATCCTAATCTAAAAAATTCCCGGAAATTTCAGTTTTGGTTTTTAAACAAGCACGCCGGATTATCGGAAGTTTAATTGCCTTGCTTTGATAAGACACTAAAACAAAGTGCTGAAATTGGTTCAATGATTTTAATAATTTAGTTTAAGATCTCTATTTAGCGATTTAAATAATGAATATCTATTTGACTAGCAAAGAACTGAAAAGGGCATGATTCCTAAAACCAGCAAAACGAAAGCATGCATAATACCTACCTTGCGTAAAACTTGAACATGTAGTTCTCAAAATGAGCAAAACCAACACAGGAATAACATTTATGTTGTGTAGAACTTGAAAGTGTAGTTCTTAAAACGAGTAAAGTCAACACACGCATAAATATGCCCAGATACAAGAGGCTTCCGATGCAGCTCGAGGCACGAGAAGGGCGCTTTAGGCCTTTTTTTCGATGCATCGAACAAAAGTCTAGCGTAACCCGGACGATGTTATTGGCTTGCATCATTCCGCAGAACAAGAGGGCTGCAACAGCGGGGGCGCTTCAGGGTATCTTACCGGAGTGAAGCAAGGCATAAAAGCCGAAATTGCTTGTGTGTTTTATCCGCATCAAAATGAACTTTGATGAAGAAATATCTGAATGACTGCTTGTAATGCTTCGATGTAGGCTCAAGCTACGAGAATCGAGAGATAGAAAAAACAAACTCATTACTGATGCCGTGAAAACTGCAGTTGGAAAATGCGAGTTCTCGAGCATTCTTGTGAGAAGCGAACCAAATTTTGACTCTGTTTTTTTTTATGTGAGTGGTAAATTCAATTATTGTTTGAATTTTTAAGACCGGAGGGTACATAAATTACAAAAAGTTTTCAAACGCAGTTTGCGGAAATCACCGAAGAAGTTAAAGAGAAGAGTAAATAAAGCTTATTTTAAGAGTAATGACTTTAAATAAATTAAAAAAATTATAATACAGCGTGAAATTGTTCCGGTATTATTTATTCGCGACCAAACTTATTGCTGTCGTTATTGAGCTCATATGTAGGGCATTACATGTCTTCATCTGCAAGTTATTTACTTAGATATTCGTTGAAAAAATTATCGATAGAGACGATATACGAAAAAATTCGTACATGCGTAGTGTAAGAATTCGATGATAGTGATAAGACATCATGCATAGAGGCAAATAAGTGGCTACACTCAGAAATATGTATGGGTTATACTGTCTAAATTTTCACACACATTCTTATCCGCATCGCAAGCAGAGAGCAAATTTAGATCTCATATACACTCTTTTCTTGAGCCAAACTGGGTCAAAATGACCTATGAAAGCCCAAACATTGCATCGCTATCTTGACAACGTATGATTAATTTCTCTACACTCACAGAAATATGAGACATATTGCCCGAATTGCGATGAACTTTTTGCCCATCTATACCCAGTTTCGTTAAGCAAAACAACGTATCAGTGCTACAACTGCTCTCTGTTGACGGTGTATGTATAAGAAAGCGTGTCACAACTGGGGCAAGATGACCCATTCATTTTTCTCGGTGCGTGAATGTGTGTTCATCGGCTATTATTACTTTGTAATTAATTATATTATTTAATAAATAATGTTAATTAGACTGAGCAGGACAGCATTGGTGCTTCCTGAAAAATGGAAAATGTAGTGTTAGTTAAATACACTCATGCAATATATTATTAGCTGCTCGATTGTTATCAGCATAAATTATGTTAACTCACTGTCACTAGCTGATGTCTCAACATAATTAGTTCAGTAAATATTACTCATATGCAACTATACTCACAGAAATGTGTGAAATTTTGTCCGAATATTGATGCACTTATTGGCCTTTTATTTGGGACATCCTGAGCAAGTTTGCTTTGTAAACGGACACGTAGCAGTACTAATGCAGAAAGTGTGTCATTATATGGACAACTTTTTTTTATTTTACCCTACATATTGTTGACGGCTGGATGTTTGTACATACCGTATATCTTCTGAATAATATTGTTACCAGAAAGTGTGTAACATTCTGCTATGCGCCAGCACTTTCCTCACCCATGTTTTATGAGACAAAGGCAAGTGAGGTATCGATAATATTGTTACCAGAAAGTGTGTAACATTCTGCTATGCGCCAGCACTTTCCTCACCCATGTTTTATGAGACAAAAGCAAGTGAGGTATCGATAATATTGTTACCAGAAAGTGTGTAACATTCTGCTATGCGCCAGCACTTTCCTCACCCATTTTTTATGAGACAAAGGCAAGTGAGATATCGATAATATTGTTACCAGAAAGTGTGTAACATTCTGCGATGCGCCAGCACTTTACTCACCCATATTTTATGAGACAAAGGCAAGTGGAGTATCGACTTCTGCCTCCCGCCATTGTGCCCAATTTAGACTCAGGACGAAGAAGCTTCAATATCCCTTCTTAATTATTGACTATAGCTGGTACTTCATCTCATGAATGTCTCGTACAATTTGTGCATTTATTTTTTTCAAGATTTTAAGTATCTGTTTGTTGAAATACCATAGAAGTAATTTGGCTTAAGCTTACTTTTGCCGCTCAATTTTTAAGTTGATATCTGATTTTATGTCGCCCTGAACGCTTCTATGAAAGGGGCCCAATTTTGAGAAAGTCTTAATTTGAATTTTATTAAATTTAATCACCAGCTTGAAGCCTTTTTCAGTTCATTAAGTTAGTATATTGTTATGTCTGTGACTTAATAGTATTTAAACAAGCATTAAGTAAGTAATAATTGTTAAGTATGTATTTTTGTAACTGAAATTATTATAGCCTAAACACGTCGAACTACTGCTGGAAGACTATTATGGGTGTGGCAGTCAAAGTGTTTTGCGACATCTAACTGTGATGTAAAGGGTCCGATAAAAAACCTCCTTGATTTCAATAGGCTTTTGCAAAAATCATACGACACATACAGAACAATTAATTTTATTTGTGAATAGCTTATTTGATGCCATTTTACATCACTTAGTACACTTTACTAGGTTTTGAAAATTATGTTCGATAAAATATAAATTCTCCTTACACTGCTTTCTGACAATGCCAGGGCAGCTGCATGTTTAACCGCTGAACGCTTTGGAGACTGTTGGATGGATGTTCTCACTCGCGCCACATTCTCCGGTGTTATTGCAGTACGAGGTCGGCCAGTTGGCTTCCTTTTTAGTGTTGACCCTGTTTGTCTAAAGTTTGAGACCCACAGTCTGATCGTTTTCGCATCAGGAACACTCTCATGCCGGCCAAGTTCGAATCGAATCCGAAGTAAAATTTCAAAACCAAGTAAAATGTACTAAGTGATGTAAAATGGCATCAAATGAGCTATTCACAAATAAAATTAATTTTTCTGTATGTGTCGTATGATTTTTGTAAAAGCCTATTGAAATCAGGGAGGTTTTTTGCCGGACCATGTGTATAACTCTGATGTATATGTATATACTCGTATAAATGACTATGACGCTGCATCGCACAGCAGGTGCGACTATGGCGCTGCATCGCTCAGCAGGTGCGACTATGGCGCTGCATCGCACAGCAGGTGCGACTATGACGCTGCGTCGCACAGCAGGTGCGACTATGGCGCTGCATCGCACAGCAGGTGCGACTATGACGCTGCATCGCTCGCTCTCATTAGAACTTTGAGCAAAAGTCGTCCTCTGCGACACAAATTCCATGTGTTTCGCTCAAGCCAAACGAATTTAGTTTCGCAATAGAAAAAATTTCCCCAGGAAAATTGGCAAAAGTTGGATGCGATCGCTGGCAGAGCGGCCGAGATTGCTCTTGAAACAATGGCTTCGTCCCCGAGGATTACCTGAAAATTTTTGCTGCCGTCAGCGAAACGAAAGTTGATCCTTAAGATGCGAATTATTTTCGTGGTCTGAAATAGGGGAATATTCGGGAAATATTCCCGAATAACTAGGAAATATTCGGGGACTAGGGAAATATTCGGGTCATATTGTCCAAATATTGACACAGTTTCTTACCCACAGCACGAGCAGAGAGCGGACGTAGCACTGATACGACCTTGAGCCAGTAGGAACTGCGTCAGGATGACCCACATAAGAGCACATTGGGACAGGCCTCTCATTTTTCTGAGTGTAAGTTGCCGACGCAGACTAGGCTTTATTACGACTTTGTGTTCTGTTTTATGGTCTGGCAAGTGCGTCGATTATTGGTTTGTGAGCCTCATTTGCATATGTTGCTTCTCTTTCAAAATCTTCCCGTGGAGAAATGAGTGAGTCTTAGTACAAACAGCAATGTACTTTTTGCCACTTAGTGGATCTTCCTGATCCAGTTTGACTTTCTTAAAAACCGTATCAGTGCTACGTACAAAAAATGTGTCCCAATTCTAGAAATGTTACCAATATATTTTCTTAGTGCAGGTTAGGAAAAAACTACCAATTTATAAAATGGCGCCTTTTTTCGTTAGTGCAGCTTAAAAAAACACAACTATTTCATATGATAGCGCCTTTATTTCGATAGCAACGAATTTCATTCGCTCTTTTATATAAATAAAATAGCCGGCGAACAACGAATGGTCTCTTAAGAACGTTTCTGAATGTATGAATATTTGGCATTCAATTTAGAGTATCATGCATCGCGGTGCTATCAGAAAATTATCGGGTAATATTGTAATAATATTGTAATATTGTAATATTTTCTTACCCTAAGTGCGGGCGCAGCATGCATTGATACACACAATAGTATCCAATGCTAAAATGAGATTATCATTCAATAAAAAATATTGCGCTGATTAAATTATTGAAAGCGCACAAAACTTTGATTTAAATTAGTGTTCGCATAATCATGATTATAGACAGTGCTCAGAGGCAGTAAATGACTATAAAAATCAGCGTTAAAGATAAATATTTCTCGAACAAATAAAAACTGCAAATTTTATTTACATCAACACATACATCTGAACGTTGATTTCAAAATAATACATCATTTAGTCATGTAAAAATATGTTAATCCAAAAATGTAATTTCATGCTATCATTATAGTTCGAATATGCTTTTGACTATGTAAGTATGAATTATATTAATATTATTTTTATAATCGCTTGTGTACAAGTCATGGTCATTCAAGCTGTACGAGTTTTTGTGAAGTTCAAAGCTAAAGTTTGTTTGAGCAACTTCCCATATCAGGGAATTATTAACACTTGTGAGGGAACAGTAACGCTGGTGAGGGAACAGTAACGCTTGTGAAGGAACAGTAACGCTTGTGAGGGAGCATTTACCGGTGCAATACTGCATGTTGCAACATCTGCAGTGATCAGGGCAAGTCTGGAGCAATGATTGAAGTCAAACTTTAATGCATGACATTCCTTTTAGATGCGCCGCACCCTCTCTGCGCCAGATTAGTTTTGGGACTTTCTAGAGTAATTGAACTTTGCTTTATTATAAGCTGGAGGCACGCTTTATATACACGACAACGAGAGGGGAGTGGATGAAACAACTACCGACCAGGCATCTGACGTTTTATTGACTTTTATTAAAGGTTTATTTAGTTTAAATAACAAAATCAAATCGCAATCAACGTTGTTTCAGCAAAGTTTACTCGAGAGCAAAGCCGTTCTAACGAAACTTAATTAATCGCAGTCAACATTTTTTTAACTTTATCAGCCTGGAGGGTGTAAATAAAAGTTGTCTTGATTTGCATGTATGATAATATATTCAACGATCACTTTCTCCTTGAATATATTTGACTTTGAAACTATGTTCGGTTGTAAATAATTTATATAATTTTTAAATATGTTTAAGAACCTTCTGTTTACAATCAAATCAACTGCTGACAATCCTCTAGAAAATATTTTACTTCTAAATATTTAGGTTCTATGTTACGTTTATGATTTTGTTGTCTGGGATTTTTTGCATCGTGTTTACTTGTTGCCAAATATCAAGTTATGCTTATAAACTTATTCAAACTTAATATTGTTATCATTAACCGGCCAGTACATGTAACAGAGACTTTTAACGCTTCACTAGACCNCGGGGTGATTAACGTGCAATTCGGTGGGGTGATTATAGTGTGTTAATAAACATGAGCGAAATTTGCAATTGTGAAGAATTCCTGTACGAATCCCATCGTACATACCAAATATAGTTTATAGCTTAATACCTTACCTTTTGTTTAATTTGTGTTAGTTGATATTACGGCGCTCCACGCTTCACTATTACCTGGCTGGCAGTGCTTCATTCACAAACAAATATTTCAATATTAAAAACATCATGACTAAGTCTAAAAAATACGCATATAAATGAATAAGGAAGTCATTGCTCGTGTATTCGTGTAAATATTCTATGTTTAATTAGACACAAGAATTTTAACAAATTTATATCGACGCTTTGTCCAATCACTGAAGTGCGAGAACAAAGTGTGACCTGTCTCTTATACACATCTAGATGTGTATAAGAGACAGCTCCTGATCCGGTCTAGTCACCGCCATTACGCTTCACTAGACCCCTGTAGACCAGTATAATTTCCTACTAAATTTATTTCTCTGCTCGCCCGATGCGTCGCACCCGCCCGACATTTATTCCAATTGATGAGCGTATCAGTTGCGCGTTTTTAGCTCATCAAGCGCGTCATTTGTGAGTGATTTATTGAAGGGGATTTACGTCCAGCGATACGTTGAGAAAAATTAATGGGTATTATTGTCCTAAAAGTGACTCGCGATACGTTGAGAAAAATTAATGGTTCATATTATCCTAAAAGTGACTCGCGTTCTTAAACACAGCACGAGCAGAGAGCGTACGTTGCAATGATACGCCCAAACTGGATCTGGATGACCCACACGCAAGGTCAAAAAGTGCATGGTTATTTGTACATTGCCTGACTCATTTCTATGAGTGCACACTAAGCGATATTAGTTTGTGCAGATATTCCCCGCTGGGCGCCTGTAATGGCTGTTGTTAGCCTCATTGGGAAGCAATGAATTTTGTTTCTTACTCGCGACGAATTAATTTCAACATCGCTGTGAATAATTGGGCAGTTTTAGGAATTATTATGCGATATATTGTCGATTCTGCATTAGGGGAAATCTGCATAATTAATCTACATTGTTGCGTGGCCGGTACGAGCTTTGATCATGAATTAATGCCATAAAGTGCGGGATTTTGCATAGGTTCTGAGGGTAGAAATCATCGAAAGAACATTACTGAACAGGGTTAAATAATGTTCATGTATAGCGTATTCTTTCGAGGGAACATTACTGGGCAGGGTTAAATAATGTTCATGTATAGCGTATTTTTTTGAGAGAACATTACTGGGCAGGGTTAAATCTGTCTCTTATACACATCTAGATGTGTATAAGAGACAGCCTCTAGACCCCTCAGCACTCTTGAGCCGGTCTAGTAAACGCCATTATGCTCCTCTAGACCCCTCAGCACTCATGAGCCGGTCTAGTCACCGCCATTACGCTTCACTAGACCCCTCAGCACTCCTGAGCCGGTCTAGTCACCGCCATTATGCTCCACTAGACCCCTCAGCACTCCTGAGCCGGTCTAGTCACCGCCATTACGCTTCATTAGACCCCTCAGCACTCCTGAGCCGGTCTAGTCACCGCCATTATGCTTCACTAGACCCCTCAGCACTCATGAGCTGGTCTAGTCACCGCCATTACGCTTCACTAGACCCCTGTAGACCAGTATAATTTTCTACTAAATTTATTTCTCTGCTCGTTCGATGCGTCTCGCCCGCCCGACATATATTCCAATTGATGAGCGTATCAGTTACGCGTTTTTACCTCATCAAGCGCGTCATTTGTGAATGATTTATTGAAGGGGATTTACGCCCAGCGATACAGTGAGAAAAATTAATGGGTATTATTGTCCTAAAAGTGACTCGCGATACGTTGAGAAAAATTAATGGTTCATATTATCCTAAAAGTGACTCACGTTCTTAAACACAGCACGAGCAGAGAGCGTACGTTGCAATGATACGCCCAAACTGGATCTGGATGACCCACACGCAAGGTCAAAAAGTGCATGGTTATTTGTACATTGTGTGACTCATTTTTGTGAGTGCACACTAAGCGATATTAGTTTGTGCAGATATTCCCCGCTGGGCGCCTGTAATGGCTGTTGTTAGCCTCATTGGAAGCAATGAATTTTGTTTCTTACTCACGACGAATTAATTTCAACATCGCTGTGAATAATTGGGCAGTTTTAGGAATTATTATGCGATATATTGTCGATTCTGCATTAGGGGAAATCTGCATAATTAATCTACATTGTTGCGTGGCCGGTACGAGCTTTGATCATGAATTAATGCCATAACGTGCGGGATTTTGCATAGGTTCTGAGGGTAGAAATCATCGANCAACGTGTCAGTATTAATGGGTCCGTATCAGACTGGGCTTCAGTGCGCAGCGGCGTGCCACAAGGAAACGTTCTCGGGCCTGTTTTATTCGTTGCGTTTATAAACGATCTGCCAGAAGCTGTGTCTAGCGTGTGCTCGATGTATGCTGACGACACAAATTTTATAATACAGTGAAGAATACGTCGCAAAAAGTACAGTTGCAAGGTGAGATGTGTATAAGAGACAGCATGTATTGGAAAAATGCACTATTGTGCTCGCCATGTCCGTCTGTCTGTCCGTCCGTCCGTCCGTGACCTCAAGTTTTCGTCGACGAGAAAATGCGCTCTCAGTCAATCACTACAGTGAGTACCTGTCTCTTATACACATCTAGATGTGTATAAGAGACAGATTCGGTGGGGTGACTAACGTGCAATTCGGCGGGGTGATTAACGTGCAATTCGGTGGGGTGATTACAGTGTGTTAATAAACATGAGCGAAATTTGCAATTGTGAAGAATTCCTGTACGAATCCCATCGCACATACCAAATATAATTTATAGCTTAATACCTTACCTTTTGTTTAATTTGTGTTAGTTGATATTACGGCGCTCCACGCTTCACTATTACCTGGCTGGCAGTGCTTCATTCACAAACAAATATTTCAATATTAAAAACATCATGACTAAGTCTAAAAAATACGCATATAAATGAATAAGGAAGTCATTGCTCGTGTATTCGTGTAAATATTCTATGTTTAATTAGACACAAGAATTTTAACAAATTTATATCGACGCTTTGTCCAATCACTGAAGTGCGAGAACAAAGTGTGACTTCTAAACAATGGCTTTTTGCAGCAGGTGCATAATACTGAGATGAATCAAATTAATTTTTCGAGACAATTGAAGAAGAAAAATTTTGCGACTAA
The DNA here is from genome assembly GCF_000764305.2 of Hyalella azteca. Lineage (NCBI taxonomy): Eukaryota > Metazoa > Arthropoda > Malacostraca > Amphipoda > Hyalellidae > Hyalella > Hyalella azteca. The sequence continues at coordinate 1,576 of NW_025941894.1, read as the reverse complement.
TTAACAATGAGGCTTTTATTACTTTCCTTTTTCAAAAGCTTTTCGATCTTTAGATTCACAGAGATTCATTCAATCGTCCCAATAAAGTTAAGTCGAGCGAGAACTCGAGTTAATTCTCCATTCAAACTAATTTTACGATCCAAGCACGCATTCAGATAAATGAATGAGTAATGTTGTCCAAATAGTGAATCACTTTCCGCACGTAGCAGTGCTATGCCTTTTTAGCGCATTTTCTCATTTATGGAAAAAAAGGCGCTATTGTGCTCGTCATTTCCGTCCGTCCGTGCCGGCCGTCCGTGACTTCACGGACGAGAAAATGTGCTCGCTGTCACTCACTGCAGTGAGTACTGATCTAATTTTTCAGTCTCACAGTGAACTACACAGAGCAAAAACTGAAGCATAATTTGGACAAAATTACTCACAGTTCTCAGACTTCGGCAGCTGAGTCTGGTCAATATATCAACGTTAAAGTTGTGAGCGCGGCAGATGAGCTAAGTACGAACAGAGAACAAAACGCGTCTGGATCAAAGCTTCAGTAAAGTTTCTGCAGGATCATCAGAGAGAAGACCTATGAGAGCGCCAACTTCTTCAATGTCATCAAACTTTTATTCAATACCACGGAACTTATCGAAAAATTGCACTCNATATCCTATAGGATGAGATGGTTCATTAATTTTTCTCTCTAGCTTCAAATTTTGTTGAATAAATATAAAATAAATTAAAAGCCGCCCAATGGAGTCAATAATTAATTTTTTGAATGATATATAATTTTTGCACGAAAATCCTTGGCTTCAACCGTTTTATTTTCAATATCTGTCAATTTTCTTTATTCCGGACGTAGCAGTCACTGGCAAGCATGCTTAAGCCATTTTCACCTGTCTCTGTGATGATAGTTATAGTACAAACCATATCATCAGTATCATCGATTGTTATTTTAATCCTGTGCCAGAAAAGTGAACGAACCTAAATGATTTTTATTTGGTAGGATGCGCACACGTTACATTAAATATTTATTTGTACGTCGCAAGTCAATTTAACTCGCTACGACTCCACCAATTATTTAGAGCTCCTGACACCTGTAAATGGAATTCGGCAGTTCTTGTTTACAACGGAAACTGGCGAGAAAGATCCAATCCTTTTTGTGTTCACTTTATTGACTTAATTTCATTTTGTTCATGACAAAATGAAACTTTTCTGTCAAGTATAAATCAAATAAAATGTTGTCCTTTTACTCTTAATCGTAAGAAAAAAAATCCGAATTATTACCCGAAAAGATCGAGGAAGACTGGAAAATTCTTAAGCCATGAGATTCTAGCCAAAAATAATTAGTTTCTGAGTTGATTGCATTAATGATATATTCATTTTTAATCTAATATATAAGTCACGTATTTATCAATTTTCATTAGTCAGCCTTTATAAAGCTCTCGAAAAATTTCAGTGTTCGTAGCTGACAGCTCTACAGCTAAGACTGACGGTTCTATAGCAAAGGCTGACAGCTCCACAGCAAAGACTGACAGCTCCACAGCAAAGGCTGACAGCTCCACAGCAAAGACTGACAGCTCCACAGCAAAGACTG
>NW_025941893.1:0-869 GCF_000764305.2 Hyalella azteca | reverse complement strand
AGGTGATACGAGTGGTGGTGAGGTGATACGAGTGGTGGTGAGGTGATACGAGTGGTGGTGAGGTTGTAGTATTAGAATTAGTCTGCTTACATTGCAAGTTCGACAGGAATTTAAGATCAAACAAAACTCCAGGCAAACTCACCTTAAATTTGTTATTAACCGAAAACCTTGAACATTATTTGAACTGACAATGGAACTGGTCTGCAAAACATTTTCGATGAATACTGTATAGGGTGAATTTACTTTGCGTTTTATTTAGTTTTCGCCAGCCAAGCTCGTCCGCGGCCGATGACATTAGGAAGACTTGCCAGGATCAGGCGAGTGATTCTCGACTTTATTTAGTCTACGCTGCAAACCGGGAGTGAATATTTTCTATGAAACTGCACAGAAAATATGAGGCGATCTGGGGGCAGACTCGCGTGTTGTAGATTGGATCTGCAGAAGAGTAAGGAAAGGATGGAATACACGGCAATAGAAGGAAAGAATATACGGAAATTAAAGTAGCAAATGTACATTAATTGGAGTCAACAATTTACTGTAATTAAGGTAGACAATTACCGCTATAGGAGGAAAGAATGTAGGGAAATTAAAGTAGCTAATGTATGGTAATTTAAGAATGCAATTAACAGTAATTTAAAGCGGCTCCTCAAGTTAGGTAAATTAAGATGGGAGCAGAGAACTTAAAATATTATTTATTTAATAATAGAAGCAGCATGCGATTAGACGGCTATTGCAACAGCGGCGCACCGGTAACAATTGCAATATTTATTTAGGTTTAATTTACAAGAAGAACAAAATTGGGGCAAAGTTCAGTGGCGGCGAAGTAGGATTTTACCGCCGCGGTCAACAAGCGAAGCCGTCGAGCTGTG
>NW_025941892.1:0-534 GCF_000764305.2 Hyalella azteca | reverse complement strand
TCGACCGTAGGCTATTCGACCTCGTGTCTGGGGGGTGTGGAGCTCAAAATATTCAAAGCAGAAGGATGTCAATGATCGGTTACGGATAGCAGATTACATTCACGGCTGATTGGTGGATGTCTGGAAAGATCCAAGGCGTTTGATTCAGGGCTTATTGGTGTACAAAATTTGTGGTGCATGGCTGCACTCCCAGAAAGAGCCAATCTCAAGCCATGTGGATTGTCACCTTCTACTATTCAGTTTTGTAATTAATTTGCAACCGAATTGTGATCTATGAATAATTATTCATAACATTGCCGACTCTTAGAACCTGAGTTAACACATTAGAAATCTACTCAACGTGATGCAGATATTTGTTCGTGTGTGATAGCGTTGCCAGGCATTCATCTTTAAACAACTTTAGGAGCACGGTGCAGGCTGGCGCACGGTGCACTTTTTTACCGGCATATTACGACGCACGGCGCAAATTGATGCAATGATAATAAAAATTCCTGCGCACCTGGCACATCTTCCTGACCGTGGCACTGAGCTTGT
>NW_025941891.1:0-1527 GCF_000764305.2 Hyalella azteca | reverse complement strand
CGTGTTAGCCCGTCTTCGAGTTGGACACGCTGGGGTAAATGCCTACTTGCACCGCTTTTCAATGATATACTCTCCTCTGTGCAACACTTGCAATGTTGATGAAACCATTGACCACTTTCTACTTGAATGCGCCCAATATAACAATGCTTGCCAACTCATGAGAAGGACTTTGCAAAATATTGGCATACAGACCATGACGGTGCTAATCTTGCTGGGAGGGAGTGACCTCACAAAACAGGAGCAACACCTTGTGATCAAGGCCGTAATCACCTTTCTCACAAGTACCGGCCAGATGGGGACATTGTGAAGCTAAAGCCCTGCCAAGTTAACTGCTCTTGAAATCATAGAAACCAGTGACGACTAAGCAAACTTGAAAAGAAGCGTTGAAATTGCCGTGTCCAGGTGTGACAACTGACCTGTTTGGGGTCCTTTACGACACCTGAAAAAAGACATCATCATCATCATCATCTGACATGAAATTTTTCTAAGGAAATTATGAAAATTATTTAAAATTAAAAGTTTTGTCGACGTTTCAGATGATTTGCAGCCTTTTATTTTTGTGAACCTTGTTCAGCGGACTGGTCCGGGTTTAATTCAGCACCCAGGGGGCCAGCCAGGTGGGGCAAGAGGGGGATGCATGTCAGAGGCCAGCATTGCCCAAGACCGGCATTTCTTTCGTACTCCTGTCAGGCTGTCCGTGCGTATTATTAGTTTCTGCTCACTTGAATGCATTACGCTATGAAAAGAGGATCTATAGGAGTTGTAACAATGTAACCTAACCTTAACCTAACCTAATTCGGATAAGCATTAAACTTAAAGGTCTGCGAGAAAAGGCTCCAGTTAGCCATGCCCATGCAATAATGGTGGAGAGTCGTCAGTCGGGCCTGTCGGGGTACGGTGTACCTAAGTGTGGGGGGAAGAAGATGCTGGGCCGCTGGGGGATAGTAAGGCAGGGTCCGCAGGGAAACAGTGACGCGGGGTTAACGTCTTGCGGCGTAAGTAAGGTAATGACGCATTACCGTTTGGTACAGTTCACATATGTGGCAATGCAGCATTATCAGCATACCCTTAGGACCTTAGGAAAACAGCATGTGTAAGAAGTGATGGCATCATTTCATTGGCATGCTGGCATGGGATAGAAAACATTGGAGAACAACGTATTGACCGTTAACTATGTGGAGTACTGGAGTAGCAGCTGGTGTGCTGGAGCAGTGTTGGTTTTAAAGTTCATGTGGTGAGATAGGTCAATTGACTACAGCTGCAGAGCTCCTTAGGTGCCAGGGGCAGGATGACAATATCTATAGCTTTTAGATGGTTGATGTTGGCTCCAGGCTGATGCGCGAGCATGCTGCAGGTGCAGACTGCAGAGCAAATTAGCCAACATGATTACTTGCTGACCACTGTGCAGAGAGTGGATGAATATTGCAAGATCTTTGGCGACGCTTCAGTAGCCAAATTTTCGCCTTCAGAAGATCTTGCCGACACATTTAGATTGAAATTCTTGCATTTAATATATTTCTCAGTCTT
>NW_025941890.1:0-964 GCF_000764305.2 Hyalella azteca | reverse complement strand
AAGCGGTATATTTGTAAATAAATTTTCTACGTCAAAAGAGGCCATTGTTAAGCCCTGAACATCAGTAAAATCTTTCAAGCGGTCAACAAAAGTATAAGAATTGTCTACTGTATACTGGTTAGTTGTGTAGCGACCATGTATATACGTTTCCTCAAGTTACCCCCGCAACTCATTTTCTAGGAACGTTGCCATCCTAGTGAATTCTAGCAGAGTTACCCATCAACGCTAACTCAATATTATTATTCATGTTATTGCCTTAGACATCATAATTAGTTATCAACTTCAATTGAAATGCTATTAAATATGAATTAGCTATTTATTTATAATATTAGCATCTACCTAAGACATTGCAATTTTAAGTAACTCCTGTAGCCATAATCATTTACAAATCTGTAATACAGCACGTAACTTGGTCTCCTGGACCTAGTTCCAGTAAATGAGGAAATCTCCTACTGTGTTTCATTTCCCAATACGAAACACAATTGTAAGACGCTAGCGCAGTCTGGTCTCTGACTTAGACGCCTTAGCCGAACCATAGGGCGTTTGGTACAACCGAACGTTTGGCACGAGTCACAGACCTTAAGGGACTAAATACTGCGCCGCTAGCATTCCCACGTCTTACAGTTGTAACTTTGTAAGACAGGAACTAGATATTTAGCCAGTTTAAAACTAGGGATATTATATGCGGCAAAAATTGGTCGGAATTGAAACTTTGTGGCAAAATCAGACTTATGAATTTTAGGTAAGCCGTATAAAATCCATTCCAAGCATTCTGAATTTGAATTTTTGCGCAATATCTTCTCGCCTAATGGATTGCCTTCTGGCTTGGTGTTTACCCAGATTAAGAAATTCATGTCTAAGCGATACATTGAAGTTGTTCCAGAACCTGATAGTAGAAGCGTTGTTTACTGTTCTCTTCCATACTTCGGCCATGCGTCCGAAGTTATGTCAAGAGAATTAAAAG
>NW_025941889.1:0-20968 GCF_000764305.2 Hyalella azteca | reverse complement strand
CCACTGACATTAAGCACAATTAAAAACTTCAAGTATCATCTACAAGTAAATACCTCGTAGTGCAAGGGAAGCCTGCAAATACTTGAGTCCCCCAAGATATTTATTCTCTTCACTGCAATCATTGAGACACGTCATGATCTGATATAATTAAATCCGCTCTTAATATATAATAAAAGCTTCGTTATATTGCTCACGCGAGGCTTGGGATAATATATGACGAGGGAATAGAATTGAAGATAAGAAATTAACCTATAAAATGTTTCCATATATGTTAGGCGCGTGGAAGTCGTGTAAAGCGCCCCATACACTAGCGTATCTGACTCGCGAGTCCGGCTAGCTGATTCCGACTATCGGATCTGATCTGGCGGTATTTCTCCATACACCTACGTACTTTGCTCGCAGCGTCCAGTCGTGAAGATGAGTCATCCGAGGCAAGTTGCCGCTGCTGCCACCGTTTTGAGTGAACTCGGGGGAGTGAAAAAGCACCGGAGGAAACGATCTATGTGGTCGAAAGAATGGCTTGTCAATCGACAAAGATTCAGCCATATAAATTTGCTAAATTTCATTCGCAACGATAGCCGAAAGGACTATCTAAACTAAGGATGTCTGCAGAAAACTTCAACGTCCTATTGGACAAAGTCAAACCCTTCATAGCTAAACGAGACACTGTACTTCGGAAAGCTATAACAGCAGAGGAACGGCTAATTGCTACTCTACGTTTTTTAGCCACCGGACGGTCGTTCGAAGACCTAAAGTTCTCCACCATAATATCACCACAAAGTTGGGGTGTACGTATCATCTGATGACGCACCACTTCGCGTGCTCTCGCGAATCTTTCTCAATTATTTCCTGAAAGATGCTCGAATATTATCCACTTTTTTCTTAACAAAGTTAAGGTCTGCATTTACTACTTTTTCCGCGTAATTCCAACGAGATGTTCCATGCCTCATCTCTTTTTGATATGTTAGAATATTCTGAGCAACGAAGGCACGGCAAAGAAGAGTACCTTCCAAAGACACGGCAGTTTGCGGTACTCTTCTATGAACTTTTTTTTTGTTAATAAGTCGGGGCTCATGAATAGCCTGGAGTCCGCCATCGCTGCATACGTCCTCTCAGATTGACGTCTGCATAGCAACTGAACTCGAGCCGACTGCCGAGCCCCACAGCAAGCAGTGGAAGCCCTGGCTCGGCTCGCCTTTTTTTGCGCACCTCGGCTCGTTTGGCGCCATATTTGGGGGGTTTTTGAGGTTAGCCGGGCTAGACTCGCGAGTCGGACTCTATGGTGTATGGGGCCCATTAGAACCATGAGCACATTAGGTGGATGGTATTTAAATTTAACTGAAATATGATTAATAATTGCTTAAATTAATTATACAGATAGGAAGAAGAGAATGAAGTAAAAGCAAGTAGGGCAACTGCATCCTCTTTGGCAACCGCAGGCCATGTTGAGCCTTCCTCCGTCAGCGCACAAACATTTTAGGAATACAGAAAAATATATACTTCTTATATACTCTGCCCCAGGCAATGGCTCGTACAAAGTTAAACCATTTTTTACGAAACATTCTATTCATTTTTAACTATAATTATCGACAGATCTTTGCTAAGTAATTGACTTATGATACGAGCGAATAATGGTACCTATATTTCTACTTTAGATAGCCCTACTATTTGTGATTGTCAAATAATTTGATTCAAATATGAATTTAAGGAAGTTGACCGAAAAAGTTCCTTTGTGCTCCATGTTATTTCTTTATGTTATTCGAATAGTATCAATATTTTATTACATGGTTCATTTATGCGCGTAAATTTTGCATTTTTTACGAAATTTGTCGCAAAATTTTTGGATACATGAGAGGGACTCATCTCAGTTCCTGGAATGTAGTATTATTGTTATAAAAGTTAAAAAAAAAACATTTTGATGCTCACACGAGCAAATATCCTCGAGTTAAGAAGAGTAGCTAACTGCAAGTTTTCGTGATGATTTAATGCTAGTATGAATGACGACCGTATTGTGACCATTGATTACTTATATCTCAAATTTACCGAAAATTTAAATGCAAGGAAAATAGTATAAAATATTACATATTTTTATGGGAGAAAACGTTTTCTCATTTAAAAATAATGTATTTATGTCATTTTTTTTAAAGGGGGAGGTTGTGCTGGGACATTAGAGTGGAGAAGTGAAGAGTGAGGAAGAGAAATATTATAGCGCGTCATTCGCTGTATCTGTCGTATCAGGTTTGAATAAGTTGCAAATTATAGTTCAGGTTGTAGACAAAACACTAAGAAATGTCCTAAAGTATTGCGAATTGGGGGAAAAATTGAATAAATTAAACTTAATCTAATTTTCTTTCATACACGTTCGTAATAATTAAAAATACAGGTTAGAATGTTGTGCAAATTTCAAAACCGGGTTTACACGATTCTTTATTATAATTTATTAGGCTCAAATGTGCATCTACTCTGATAACTGATTCTTTCCGTTCGTTCAGAATAAAACCTGAAACAGCGATAAAGATTAAATCGTCAATAAATGAATTATCGCATCTCAGAAATTAAATATCGGGAGCAGCGCCGAGTTATACAGCTGGTATAACTTGTGTTGATCGCAGGTTCAAACAATAGAAAGTGAACCAAATAATGCTAGGTTGACCAGCGACCAACCACACTTAGGGTTGAAGGTATTTTACTAACGCATATACATACGCGATACAGAACCGATCACCGCACTAGATCAGTGGTTCCAAAGGGCGATATCGCCCCCCTAGGGGCGGTGGAAAGATTTTGGGGGATGGGGGGGTATTGAAGAAGAGAGCGGTAGGGGGCGATAGGGTAGTCCAAAGTCAATGTCAGAAGTTCTAACGTTTGTTTGACGATTTGTACACAACACGTGCAGCATATGACTCCCAGCGATGGTTTTTTTCACCCAGATCAGTTTTTTTTAACCTCTTCTGGGTTTACGTGTCGGACAAATTAACGGCCGTACTCGCGGCCGGTCTCACGGCCAATTTCCAAATTCAATGATCAAATGATGAAGAAATATCTCTCAAACTAATGAGATTATCTCGATGAAACTTGGTACACGTATTCATTAGGACCTAACGGTAATGTTTAGCACGTGAAAATTCTTTGAACTTTGCCCTCATTTGTTTTTGCTATAATTATATGGCATTATGGGCCGAAATTCACAGTGATCAAGGAATTTCTCCCAAACTACTGAACAAGTTCGAACAAAATTTTGAATTTACAGTCCTAACTACCAAACGGTAATGTTTAGCTCGTGAAAAACTTTTTTATAATGCCTTCGTTCGCGATTTTTTTTTCAATTCACCTTCATTTGCGATTTAAACAGCAATACGTGATTAAATTTGCAGTAATCAAGAAATTTCTTCCAAACTACTGAACAGATTTAAACGAAACTTAGTATTTAAATACCTAGCCTCAGCAACGGTGATGTTTAGCTCGTTACAATTTTTTCGTTTTGCCTTCCTTTGCGAGTTATTCGGCTATGACTAATACAATAAATAACTTTTTTCCACCAGAACAAGAACGTCGAGATGAATATTGTTGCTCCAAGCGTTTAACATCGTTCACGTCATGTGGCGCTCAATATTCATGATAACGCTTGTGATTCCCTGGCTATTTTCCTATTTCGTTCAAAAGAAATTAATTAACTACACAAAATTTTACCAACAACTTTTTACAAGATAACCGTCTTTGCATGCAAAAAATGTATCTGTGATTTATCTATTCCTGATTAGAATTTAGCGTGAAATAAATATAATCGTATTAAATAAGCAATTTGGGTCAAGATCAATGATGCGCTTTCATATCGTTCGAATTTCAACGTTAATTCAACACCCTAATGTTATTTTCTTAACAAAATATTGTACCATACAACAAGCATTGAGAAATTAGTCACCTCTTCTTTGTTATTTCCAATCTAATAAAACGGATCAGCCAGCAGGTTGCCGTGGCGTTCGTTGCCCGGGATCGAGAACTTATCATCAAACATATAACTCAGTCAGTACTCACTGCAGTGAGTGACAGAATGCGCGCATTTTCTCGTTGCCGAAAACGTGAAGTCGCGGACAGACGGACGGACGGACGGGCAGACAGACATGACGAGCACAAAAGCGCCTTTTTCCACATATGTGAAAATGCGTTAAAAACGCTTAAGCAGACAAGCATCGTTCCTCATTATTTATTTTGTTGTGCTGGAAAACCGGCGGTCCGGCGGGTCACATAAAACACAACTGGCAACAGCACTTCATACTTGCTAACTACCGACAACTTATGACAAAAATGAATGCCGCAATAAATACAAGTCGTTTTACCGATTAATTTTAAGCTAAAACCATCCAACAATAATTATTCAATGTTTTTCATCCAGTTTATGACCCCTAAATCGATTTATTAATTGAGGAGTATAGATTTAGATGAACTTTGTGCAAGGCAGCGGCAGCCCTTTTTGTTGTTGCCTTCCCTCTAAGTATATTCCTTAAATTTACCATAAAATATATTGCTTGAATGTTAATATATTACATGATTAAAAATTGAGACATCAGGTCTAACTTGATTTATATTAGTCGATACTTGAGAGCCTGAGAGGTTACTGTGATAATCTTCAGTGAATTTCTTATATACATGAGCTTAACTTGGAATCGTTTTTTGTGGTGGATTCCATCAAATAAGTGGCCTAACTATACCATTTTTCATGGTTAATGCCGGTAATGTATTCATCGCTTTTATCCTGCTAGCACAAATAGATATCACTATTGCTACAAAATTTGAAATATTTTTTGTTAAAATATCATGCGTGCAAGAAACGATGATGATTACTTACATTGCATACATTAAAACGACTAAATGACTGTTTCGCAGGGAACTCAAACGAACGAACGAACTGGTTCATTGTTGAAACACCAACATCAGGTTATTCGGGAATGTGGGATAAATGGAACAGCTGATCATTAGGAATACTATCATCACCATACTATCAAACTTAGATTAGTTATAACGTCGAACCAATTAAAATAATGGCAAAAAGTTTCTCATCTAATGAGACAGGAAAGTAGGTTTTGCGAAGTTATGAGACGCTGTTGTCACTGCGAGCTTCACTGTGACTGCTGCGCGCGCACTTCCTTCCTCTCCTTCTTCTCTTCTTTTATTATTATTTTTTATAGATGTTATCAGTATTATTATATTTATTATGCAATAATGATGAATAGTTATCATATTATTCCGTTCATCCTTTCATAATATTCATCTGTAATTATTTTAAGCAGTAATATAGTATAAAATTGAAAACTTTAATCTAGCATGAGATCGATTCCTGCTTACTGTGAGTGCAGAATCAACGGAAGATTTGTTTTTACTCACAGAGATGAAATCAACAAACTAACGTTTCTCAATTTTACTTATCTACTTACCTTTTTTATCGTTATTCATATATTTCCTTTGTCTCGCATCAAGTTCATCTCAAAACATTCTCATACTTGACGATTACGCGAACTTTAGAAACGAAGAGACGGTTTTCTTACTAAAACATCCGAATGAAAAGCCTTTATAAATTTCAATAACGTCTATATTTTTCCTGTCATTATTTGACCCATTGTACACTGAAGAGCTCATTCATACTCTTAAACTATAACAACTGCCATAAATTAGAGTTAATATGTTATTATATTTGGTTAAGAAAAAATGGGGTTAAGTTTGACACACGGATTTATACTGATTTGTCAGCACTTTTCTGCTCTGTTCAACATCTCAAACTCAACACTTCTCAACTCAACACTCAAACTTCATCTCAAACACTTCAGATAAATATGGAACTCGCATTTGACTTCTGTTTTGAATGCAGAAAAAGTTCTGCTCATTAAATTACATTTTTCCCCATGCCAATACTTCCCGTTTGCAATAACTTACATTTCTCGAACTAAAAAAAGAATTTCAGAACCATAACGAAAATAATTATGCATCACGCACCGTTTTTATATTTCATTAAGTTACCAATTAAATAAGTAATTGGTCGGTTTGAAAGCATACCAATAACAACTGCCAACGCCAGGCACTCAGCAGGACGCCGCTGAGACGCTGTAGTTATGCAGCGCTGTTGGCGCCGAGGTTTGGGTGTGGCTCCGGACTGAACCCAGCCCGCCCCGCCCGTTCAACGCGCTCAGTCGCGGTAGTCGTCTATGGATGGACATTCTTAACTATGAATTCGACAGATAACTCCCCCCATAAATAAGATAAAAATCTGAAATTTGGAATGCTATCCTGGCTAATTATTTTCAATCTGTGGACATTAAGATAAATTACAAAACGACCCCGACCAAGGAAGGAAGAAGTGGTATGTTGATGACATCGGAGTTATCTCTAAGTCAGGCGCTAGTCAACCTAATTTAGTTTATCTTGTTTCTTTGTGATTGCTTATCTTGCACTGACAGACTGACGTTGAAAAGTAACGTTGATTAAACGAAAAGACTTCAAATTCATTGTTGATTCAACATCAGACGTCTGGTGTTAATACGAACAACCCCCTGCGGACAAATGATGTTGAAACAACTTTGATACGAGTTGATTTCGTTGACAAAACGTTCAATCACGGTTTTTCAACGTCGCATGCCAGTTGAGATACTCACTCTACAGTCGTGAGTTGTGTCAATGAACCTGCACTTCATTGGCATATCAGAGTTGTAGTAAATCAGGCAAGAAGTCGTAATAAGTAAGTAGTAAGCAAGCGATAAGTAAGTGAATAAAATAGTATTTTAGTAAGTGAAGGTAAGGGAGCAGAATGGTAATAAGGAAGCAGAAAGATAATAAGTAAATAAACGGTGCAAATAAGTAAGTAGTAGGTAATTAAGTAGTAAGTAAGTAAGTAGTAGGTAATTAGGTAGTAAGTTATTAATTGAGTGTAGTTATTATGTAGTTTAATCAAGTCGTAAGTTAGGTAATGTGTCATGTTGAAGCCATCATTGGTCACGTCGCCGGCAGATTCCTGCAGTTTATGAGGCGCTGTTGTCACAGGGAGAATTTTTTTTCTGACTAGGAATGAACACTACTACCTAACTTACTACAAACTAAATAACTACCTAACTTACAACAAACTAAATAACTGCCTAAAATACTAGTAAATAAATAAATAAAGCTAACTAATTATCGGGCAATTAATTGTTGTCACTATCGTTCACTGTATGTTGTCGGTATTTGGCATTACTCGATCTAACTTAACATAAAAGCAGAGTTAGGCAGTAGCGCGCTACATGTAGCGGTAGCGGCGCTACATTTAAGCAATTGTAGCGGTAGCGCCCGCTACATATTTAAGTAGCGATACGAGGTTTTGCCGCTACAGCGCTACCGCTACATTTATAGATAAAGCCTTTAGATTTTACTTAATAGTATTAAATATTATTTAAAAACCAGCATGATACACACATAATATAAATTGCAGAATAAAACTGTACGAAAGATTTCGGTGTAATGTTGTCAACCTCAGCCTGTTACTAGTGTCAACATGTTAGTTGTTACCAGTGGGCAGTAGCGCGCTACATGTAGCGGCCGCTACTAGCGGCCGCTACATTTTCAGTAGCGGTAGCGGTAGCGGCGCTACATCAAAGCAATTATAGCGGTAGCGGTAGCGCCCGCTACATTTAAGCAATTATAGCGGTAGCGGTAGCGCCCGCTACATTTAGAGCATGTAGCGGTAGCGGCCGCTACATGTCAGAGTAGCGTTGCCCAGCTCTGCATAAAAGCTACAGCAGTAATTACCTCAAAGATTAGATGCTGCAGCAAATTAGGGGATAATGAATTAATTACCTTCCCCGAAATTTTCCCAACGGCTGCGAGAGCAAGACGGTCGAGACGGTGTAATTGATACCCCCAATTATAGACAGAATATTATTGTATTTAACGCAATAAAAATTATCTAAGTTGTATTTTGCCTTGTGAAATAATCAAGCCTCTTCTTTGTATTCCATCAGTGTTTTGCCAGATATATTTGAAAATGAACAAACCTTTGTAAATCAGCCATTTCGGTTAATAATGCGCATCGCTGTAGTTCAAATTTAAATTTTCAATTTCAATAGAGGCGGCGCACCAGCGTGGCCTGGGACTGCTACGTCCGAAACACTTTTTAAGGATCCAAAGGATGCCTTACACTATTTATTACAATAACAGCCTTTTTTCTCATTTTAACCTCCTATAGTTTCACTTATCAATTGGTATAATTATATATATTTTCATCCATTATCTATAGTTTGATGCTCAGATTCACGAGAAGGTAAACATGTAAAAAGTAAAAAGAAATAACGAATAGAATTGAAATCTTACATTCATTCTTTATATTGAGAGAGGACTTTTACTTAATAGTATTAAATATTATTTAAAAACCAGCATGATACACACATAATATAAATTAAAGAATAAAACTGTTCGAAAGATTTCGGTGTAATGTTAAAATAAATAAATACAGATACACAACACTCAAAACATACCAGGATGACGCTTTGAGGACGCATTGATCAACAGCGCCACATAACACTGCCTGTCCAGTGCTCAGTTCTTTGTCAAGGAGGAATGTTGTTCCTATTGAAATCTATCTAACATTATCGTTATTTTATGGCACTATAATAAAATATTGTTAAACTTTATTGAGCAATAATACAACTACAAAGTTTATCATTATCGGAAAAATATCACACAAATATATTAAATCTTCTAATAAATAATTTTTACAGAAAATGTTCAATCAATCCTTCCTTGCAAACAAACTAACCAACCACTCCGGCGTAGAGCAACTTGTTTTATCGGTCCGGCGAGTCACAGAGAACACCAACGGCAACAGCACCTCATACATGCGACCAACCAACAACGAAAGTCAAAAATACATGCAGCCTTTAATATAAGTCTTTATAGCAATTGATTTCCAGTTATATCGATTTAAGTATAATTGAACAATGTTTTTTGTTAAATCTCTGAACCCGAAATTTATTTCTTAATTGAGAATTACTGTTTTTAGTTTGACTTGCTGCCAGGGGCCAAGCGCTCGTTTGTTGTCGTTCACTTCGGTCCACGACTCCTTGCGTTGTATTGTCTACTGACCAATACTCCTTTACTATTGCTATAGATTTTGCTCAAAATATATTGCTTAAATATCAGTAAATCATACACTTCAGTAAGGATTCCAGATATGATTTCTAACTTGATTTATCATTCAGTTCATAGAATTCTGATGTTATCATCTAACTCTAATCTCTCGAATACTGTATAGCTGAGCTGATCCTGGAAAAGTTTTCTGTGTTAGATAGAGGAAATATTAAAGGGAGAACTACATTATTTGTTAAAAATAGATGAGGCTAATAACAGCTTACGGCTGGGTTTTTTATGGATTGCAGAAATAAATAGCCAATATAATGGATAAAAAATAGATATTCTCTGAAACATCAGATACGTACATGACTTGGCATTAATTTTAGTGCTATCAAGATGCTGCACAACACAACACGTTGACGTTGTCAGATTCAAAATGACGTTCAGATTCAAACCTCCTACTTGATTCAAGGCGATGTTCCAGTCCAACCATCCGACGGAGTAGTAGTTTATATCCTATGCAGCAACAAATGAGGTCATTTTCGGAGAAGTCAAGTAGCTACAGAAAAGTCAATTCAATAGGAAATTCATATCATTATTATTATTACAACACTTCTCTTTAACTTCACTTCTTGTTTGTCTGTCTGTCTGCCTGTCTGCTGCAAATCTTATAATCGATATTTAACACACTTCTACCTGTCCTATCGATCTGAAATTTGGCACACTTGCGTAGAGTTGGAGACAATGCATGAATCAATTGACAGAATAAATAATTTATATAAATTAAATTTTTTTTATTATTAAAAAATTAAAAAAATAATTTCGTTGGCTACAAATCTTATAATCCATATATGACACAATTTGACCTGTCCAATTGATCTGAAATTTTACACAATTGCATAAAGTCAGAGACAATGCATGAATCAAT
Organism: Hyalella azteca; assembly: GCF_000764305.2. NCBI lineage: Eukaryota > Metazoa > Arthropoda > Malacostraca > Amphipoda > Hyalellidae > Hyalella > Hyalella azteca. The sequence goes on along the minus strand of NW_025941889.1, from coordinate 10,950 downwards.
TGACAGAATAAATAATTTTGAAAATTTACAAAATTTTTGATATCTTAAAAAAATTTACAAAATATATTTTTTAAATATTTAAAAATAAAATTAGAAATTCATTATACATGTGTAACATCCAAGACACTGGATTGTTCAGAAGTGTTGTCTTTAAAAAGTAATTTTTAGACGCATATTTTTATATCATACACGGCTGAGTATTATCATTTGGTTGAATGGAATATTCGACGGCGAATTAACGCTTGATCAATTTTTTCAAAGTTCTGCTTCCATTTGAATATGGAAGTTAAACCATATCACATTCTGATTCATTGATAGCTTAAGTAGTCTAAATGAGAGTCTAAAATCCGAAATGAGATTATTATTTGTTATAGACGTTAGTATACGTGAGGAGCCAAGCTTCAGTTAATGAGTAGCAATGCTGTTTGCCGTTATTTGCCGTTGGACTGTTACTGTACGTTGAAGTTATAGGAACTACACAATTAAATTAGTCTATTTGAAAGTAACAGATTGTGAGAAAATGTCATCATACCATCGAAGTCTGAACATTATTCGAACGAACCAATGTAAAGAATTTTAAATAGTTGTCCATCTTATGAGAGAAAGTTGGCCAAACGCTGTCGGTGAACCGAAGTTATGAGACGCTGTTGCCACTGCGAGCTTTGCTCCGACTGTTGCGCTCAAGCTCACAACCCCTCCAACCTCCTTCCTTATTGCTTGCTGCCCTATTGTTTATTATAAATACTACTTTTATAATATTTATTATTAGACGATATTAAATAGCTAGCATGTTCCAGTTTTTACCCGTTCTAACTACTAACTAACCACCCACACTATTTTTCATCCATCTATTTATTTTACTATGTGCATTTAACATCTATTATCTATCTATTAAACAAGTTTCACTGGAGACCGCAGAATGACTTTTCTTATCTATTATAGTCGAGCAATGACTCTGTTATTAATATTATTAATATAGATTAATATTATTATTATTATTATTAATAGTATTATTAATATAGAGTCATTTATAATAATGACTGTATTATTATTAAATTTTTTTCTGGTCGAGCAATGATCAGAGAAAAACTTTTCGGCTGACCCTGATAGTTCAAAAGGCAGGTCTCAAAAAGTAACTTTAATCACAATTTTAACGACGTTTCGAATGCAACAATAATCAATTTCAAGTTACAACAAGTGTTGAATAATGAAATTTTGTATCATTTGGTTAGTATATTTGTATTTATTGTATAGTGAAACACGACACAATTATATTATGCGATGATGGTAAATAGTTACTATGTTCTTAGTTTTTTCCGGTTCAGCTGTTAACAAAGAGAAAGGGTATTATTAATAATAATCATTACTATTACAAATAAAATATTAGTATTATTTTAATAATGATTAATGAAAATAATTGTTAAAATTTATTTTAGAACAGACATTATTAAAAATTTGAAGCGTTTTTCTGCCGTGAGAACTATTCCATATATTTTCTGCCTTGGAACTATTTCTGCGAGTCATAATAAGTGAGCCATAGATTTATCTAGGTGCCCCAGCCATGTGCCCGGGATAAATCCCAGCATTAGCGTCAGTTTTAATTTTTTGGTATCCGCGTATACAAACATCCGCGTTCCGGGTTACATGAATTTTACGAATCAATGTGTCACGTAAGGCAATCAAAATATCGTGAGTAAATTAGTCATGACTTATTATTTGTTCGTTTTTAAACATGTACTCATAGCACTTGTTTTTAAATCTGACTCTGCCAACTTGTTTCTGAACAAATGCAGTACATTGGTAGGATCTTGCAGAGGCCAGTAGCTCTAACTTGTCCTATAGCTGAATTACGCCATTGCATTTGTGACCTGTATTTTGAATGAATTATGCCGTTAAGTTCCCCAATGATAACATGAATACCGTTAGACAATATTTCAGATAACTAGGCATAATTTTCATGTTGAAATATCTAACACTGATGTTGAAGTTTCACCTGACTTATCAGTGATATGAGCAGGGATGTTCCAACTATAATCTACTGCTAGTTGATTTTTAAGCACGACATACTGCATCCCAGTCTGAAGCCTATATGTCGCATTACTGAATCCAGTTAAAATTTCGTGAATGCTCTTTGAAATAATGTCAATGTTCCTAGGAGTATTTGCCCCATTTATGTCGCGTTGTTCTTTATGATACTGACATTCTAGCTTACAACACAATCAACATGATTGTGCAAATGAATCTAATTGCCTATGCATTTTTGATTTATTTACTTTCGTAAATCCATTTTGTGTAACTTTACCAGGCAGTTTGTACTGTATATAACCCTGACCGGAACGTTTCTTTGACAAGATGTTATTTTGATGTTTGTGCCTCACCATTGTGGTCCTTCATGTTCTAAGACTACTTAATTTTGCCTAGGTAGAAATCTGAATAAATTCTTCAAGTGCCTTAAATTGCTCAGTCGGTGCTGATTGATTAAGACTAATACTAATATAAGTTCTGCCTTCTGACTAACATAAGTTCTAATAAGTTCTAATTAATACTAATATAAGTTCTGCCTTCTGATGCAACACTGCTTTGCAGAGAACGTCATTTAATTAAAGATGTACTCACAATAAGAAGTATAATAAATAATGAGATCCGGCATTTATTAACATACATTCACGAGTGTCTGGGATAAACTCACATGATAAGTCACACGCTGCCAGCTCTGCAAACTGATGTGTTCTCTCTCATCTTACCAATTATATCGATCCCTTCTACATGCATGCTTATTTTTGGTTAAACTCAACTTTTCGATTATGACCCCAATGTCGTAATTAGATTACATAAATCAAGTTATTGCTGCATCCTCTAATATATATACCGCTGTGAACGAGCTTCCAAATCTCACCCATGTAAAGCTGTGAGTAATTTATGATATATTTCGATAAGATGATAATATTGTTAGAGCAATAATTTTTTCTGATTTATTATTTAACTTTAAACTACTTGACACAGTTTCAATTTACTCTTTCGTTTTAAGGGCATCAAGAAAAATCCACTCACGACGAACAAGTAGAACAATTATATATAAGGAATTGACACAACTTCAGTGTCCGAAATAATATGGAAACTGTTATCAATTGTTTTAAGAGTATATCAAATAGAATAACGATATGTAGCACAATTCTGAACTTAAAGTTCCATGCAATTACCATAAGCCATAAAATGTATGACTCGCATATACTTGATTTTCTCCACGAAACGTTTTCTCTTAACTAAAATTTCCCCAATCATTTGTAAGCCTCTTTATCATACTTATTATTAACGCTTGTATTTTCTAAGCTCCTTTAGTACGAAATTTACGATCATATATTAGTAAGAAATGTAAAATGTAAGATGAACATTTACCCACACGTTAGGAATCTGGAGTGAGATGGAACTCATCAACATTTCTATAGTATGCATTATTTCTATGTTCCTGCACTTTGAAACGATACATAAATTTGAGCTATGCCGTCATTTGTTCCCTTAACAATAAGTTTTTCTTTCCTAAACCTAGCTTGTAAAATATAAATAAATAAAAACATGTCCAGGAATGCCCGTCATCCTGCGATTTATAACTGAAGTAAGTCACGACCTGGGCGATGCTCTCACTTGTGAATGTTTTATAAAGTTTTTTTATAAACATTTTAATCATGAGGAGTTATCCATAAGCTAAGTCAGTTGTGCCATTGGCTTATCATTCTCTGTTATTTAAGCGATTTGGTATACGGTGCGCTTGGGGAGCGATTTTGGTTACGTGAGAACAGCTAAAAAATTTTCCTTGCGTTACCGATGAATATTAATAACCTATATTATATATAATAATGGTGAATAATGTTAAACTGTTTCAAAACTACTATTCATTTCACGAAGTTATATCTATGAGAATCTCGATTCATGCATTTTATTTAATCAATAATGAGAATATCCGTTAATATTGAAACCTAAGAAATAATACTTCCAAAATGACCATGGGTCACCAGATCCCTCTGACCAATTAATAATAATGACATGGATAAATTAATAATAAATTTATGCAGCTCGTACGAGTCTGTACACGAAGTATAACTTAGGATACAACGTTCAACCGAAAAGGATGGCATTGAGACTCGGTCGAAGCGTGTCAATATCAATTTGCAGGTGATACGAATGTTTTCATCCTTTAAAACCTTTAATAAATAGTTAAAGCTGTTTCATAATCGTTTCCAAATTTGTCTGCAAATCTCAGGTACAATCCATGGCGATCACCGCCGGGTTATGCAGCGGATAGTTTGGGTTGCCCCCCCTGATCTCTGATCCAGTGCACATCAACCGCGCCCCCTACTCTAAACTTCAATTATTAATACATTCTAAAAGCCATTCACTATAACAAATAAAGCAGGCATATATATTTACTCCTCTTCTATTGCCGTGAATCCGTTGCAAAGCGTAGCTTTCGTGAATGAAATGGAAACGAAGACAAGGAACGCAACGGGAGGCTCGCGCTGAACTAGCACGGCGCCGCTTTCATATACCACGCTAATGGAGAAAAATCTTCCTTGACCATTCAGCCCATTATAATCGAATTAATACTAATGAAATTAAATTTCCAATATTCTAGTTAAAATTAATCTTATTTGAACAGTGGATGGAATTCCTGCTATACACGTACGTTTTTCATTATTATTTTTGCCTTGATAACATAGTAACTATTTATAGTATATTTATATTATAATGTTACTCCCAAATGAATAGTTAGGGCAAACTAAAGCATATAAATTCTTAGAACCATGAGCACTTTAGGTGGGTAGTATTTAATTGTAACTGAAATAAATATGATTAATAATTGTTTAAATTAATTATACAGATAGAAAGAAGAAAAAGAAGTAAAAGCAAGCAGGGCAACTGCTTCCTCTCTGGCAACCGCAGGCCATGTTGAGTCTTCCTCCGTCAGCGCACCAACATTTTAGGAATACAGAAAAATATATACTTCTTATATACTCTGCCCCATGCAATGGCTAGTACAAAGTTAAACAGTTTTTTACGAAAATAACTGAATATTCTATTCATTTTTAACTATAATAATTATCGACAGATCTTTGCTAAATAATTGACTTTTGATTCGAGCGAAAGATTGTAAATATATTTCTACTTTAGATAGCCCTATAATTTGTGATTGTCAAATAATTCGATTCAAATATGGATTTAAGGGAGTTTAATGGAAAAGTTCAATGTGCTACATGTTATTTCTCTATTTTATCCGAATAGTATCAATATTTCATCACATGGTTCATTTATGCGCGTGAAATTTGTATTTTTTAGGAAATTTGTCGCAAAGTTTTTGGATACATGAGGGGGCCTCATCTCAGTTCCTGGAATGTAGTATTATTGTAATAAAAGTTTAAGAAAAAACTTTTTGATGCTCGCACGAGCAAATATCCTCGAGTTAAGAAGAGTAGCAAACTGCAAGTTTTCGTGATGATTTAATGCTAGTATGAATGACGACCGTATTGTCCAAGACTTTAATCCAGCCCCTCACTGTGATGTGGTCAGTAAATTAGGGCGCATGCAACATTTATTGACTACTTGTTCATTTGAAGAATATTTTTGAGTCGTGGAAGCTTCAAGCTTAGGCTAAGAAAAATTTGTTCATGAATTCTAGTGGGAATTTGAGGAGGCGAGAGGACTTTCACTGTGGGACATTCGCTTGGGAATGGGAAGGAAGGAATAAATATAATATTGAGTATTCAATATAATATTGTTTCATTCGGGTGGCAACGAGAAAAGAGGTAACTTATAAGATCACTTGATTAGGCAAATCTCCATTTTACGGACAATTTAAAAGCAATAAAATAGTGAAAAATATCACAATTTTTTATAGGAAAAAGCTTTCCTCATTTAAAAAATAATCTATTTTTGTCAATTTCCTTTCCTTTCAAAGGGGGAGGTTGTGCTGGGACATTAGAGTGGAGAAGTGAAGAGTGAGGAAGAGAAATATTATAGCGCGTCATTCGCTGTATCTGTCGTATCAGGTTTGAATAAGTTGCAAATTATGGTTCAGGTTGTAGACAAAACACGAAGAATTGTCCTAAAGTATTGCAAAATGGGGGATAAATTTAATAAATGAAATTAAATCAAAGCTTCGTTCATACAAGTTCATAATAATTCAAAATTCAGGTTAGAATATCGCTAAATTTTGAAAACCGGGTTTGCACGATTCCTTATTATAATTTATTTGGTTCAAATGTGCATCTACTCTGATAACTGATTCTTTCCGTTCGTTCAGAACAAAACCTGAAACAGCGATAAAGGTTAAATCGTCAATAAATGAATTATCGCATCTCAGAAATTAAATATCGGGAGCAGCGCCGAGTTATACAGCTGGTATAACTTGTGTTGATCGCAGGTTCAAACAATAGAAAGTGAACCAAATAATGCTAGGTTGACCAGCGACCAACCACACTTAGGGTTGAAGGTATTTTACTAACGCATATACATACGCGATATAGAACCGGTCACCGCACTAGATTAAAGAAGGTGTTTTTAAAGCGCACACCGATAATCGCACTAGGCTGAAGGAAATATTTAACATAGCGCACTTATACCCGTAATGTACTGTTAACATAACGGAATGCTATGATTATATACGAACATTAACTACAGTAAAGTTTTTTACCAACCTATTCGGGACCAGGAAAGCTTTTCAATCTAACAGCGCCACATAACTGCCAACGACGTACCGCTTCCATACTGGCTTCAATCATCGTGTGTTCTCAGTTTCTTGAAAGATTGACTTTGAATGTTTTTCTTATGTGAAAGAGACCGTTTTGATCTTGGGAGTTAAAAAGCCTGAGTAACAACTATAAGTGTGCTCCTTACCAGATGATGCTTGCTCGCAGTTTATTTTCAAACGGAGCCTCCTTGCCTAACATCACAAAGCAAGTTTACATGAAAATTTGTTTAATTTATAGATCAGCAGAACAAGGCGCAAGTCAGAAACTCAATTTCCACTTGATAACTTTCGGTCATCGAGTGGAGTCACAAAAATACTTGAGTTCTCCTTTCAGGACTGGTTTTCTATTTTCCAAAAGGCGAATATTTTAAGTTGGACTATAACAAATAATTATACAGGACCGTCTGTTTCAACTTGTAACGTGAAGCACAACAAAATAGGATGTTAACAGGCAAGAATAGGAAAGACTAGAAATTTCAATATTCAAACTAAGTCAATGGTCTAGAGTAACTCGCAAAACTTAAAAATAACAAGGCTTTTTATATTATGCATAAATAAATTTTTGGCTATTTCAACACCGATCATTTATCACATTTTCTTCAATTTCGATGCAGAGTGAAATGGGTTCATATCTTCTTCAAGGTGACACAAAAAATTAATATTTTTGATGAGTACAGTGATAAATCGCGTCATTTTCATCAAATGAATCAAGTGAATAGGAAAAATGGAAAAATGTGTATCAGTTCATGGTGATTAACCGTGGAAAAACGGTAAATATCGCTTTATTCGTTCAGTATATTTTATTTAAAAGTGGACATTCTAACATTTCAGGCGTCATTCACTCACTCTTAGAAACTGAATTGCCTTACAGCTTGCTTGGGAAGAGTTTCGATGATATGTCAGAGACGAATATTTTTATTTTTGTTATCCATAGTAGAATTGAAATTCAAATTTCTCAAATTTTAAAATATAATCATAACATTTATCATGAATTAAATCAATTTTTGCCTGAATTTTATTATTATCTTCCAGTATTTTGTAAATAAGTAACCATTACATCATGAAATATGTGATAGTTTTCATTTATTGTTTAGTTTCCTTTCATGATTCATACAAAATGGTGTGGTTCATCATTCCGTCGCATAAGTTATTAATAAAATAAGATGTGATAATAAAAAATAGATTTTGAAACTCCCAGGAAGAGTTAGCTTACTATTATGTAAAAAGAGCGATAGAAGCTGTTCTGTAATTCTTGTTCCATGTAAAGCCGATACAGTTCCAGAAACAGGTGCGCAGTAAGGACTATGACTGTTGTACGATGCTCCGATTAGCTCAAACTGCAGGTACCTTGACCTTAGAACATTCGATAACGTATCCCGAGTATTATAACATATACGCACCTGCACCTAATCTAAGCAATAATACCTGGATATTATTGCATCCGAACTACTACACATCGAACACTACATATAATACACTCATATAGATTAATAAGGCGATAGTTCAGTGCCTTGCAATGGATCATTCGTCATAAACAATAAAAGGGTTCATCTCTTTTACCATATCCTCGTAACGCATGGAGTCATGAACAAAAATAAAGTAGTTATCCACTTTAATCCGAATGTTCCGACAAAATAAAAACGATTCGAAGGCAAGCTATAAATTATTAGAAATTCATCCTGAACGATAATTTTGTAGTTTCGGTTCTCAAGTCTCAAGAAATTATCAACAATAGTCAAGTTGATAGTCAATTGATGACTCAAAACATGACTAAGAATCGTAGTAGATATTATAATTGAAGCTATATTACTTGAATAAAATCTATGAATATAAGGCGGGCAAGTCGCTGTCAGTAAATAAGTTGTCCACTTTTGAACCTCCAAGTTCACCAGAAACGAGAAGCCCTCCAGTGAGTCCAGCCCTCCACCTCAACGAAAATTTAAATCACGGGTCATGAAATCAGCAAGATTGTTCACCGTTAAATTACTGTATTGATTCAGTTTAAATTTTGCGCTGTAAAGCTAGTAACCTGATGCTACATTCATTTCTGTTGGTTGTTGTTAGTTGGTCGCAGCTATGCAGCGCTGTTCCCACTTGTGTTCTTGTGACCGACTGAAGGATGGATCATTTCCTGCGAAGTTATAATTAATGTTTGTGTTGATCGATCAATCGCCGTTTAACAATAAACAGTGTGTGAAATGATGGTGTTATTTAATTTATTTTTAAATTATGGTGAGTTAATTCAATGTTGACGCTCGTACTCATAGAGAATTTTGCGGTTTTCAGGAGTATTGGACACATGACCGGTCTTGCCGCAGGTCATGCGGCGCTGTTGCTTCGTTCCCACACCAAAGACTGCGTCATCGTGCATGATAATAACAATAATAAATTAATAAACAACATGACATACATTCTGGCGAGTAAGTCTTAGGTTATTTTGCATTTAAGACCTGGCTTGTCTAGTTGATACATGAGCATGTATATAATAGTCCTCATATTTTATAATATAAAATATAATATTAATTCAGTTACTATAAATCTATCGTTATAAGAACTAAGGCAAATCCTCTGGCAAAATGTGCGGCCCAGGCTCCTGCCTGACGCAGTTATGCAGCGCTGTTGCCACCTGGTCGTTAGCGGCGGACTAAACCCAGCCCAAGTTACCCGTTGAAATGAACCATGTGGGCANGCACCGTTGCCGGGGTCATATTTTCTGAACCATTTCTCCGTACTACAATAGTGAATGGTGAATTATCATAGTAAGCATAGTTCATGGTTATGAATGAGTATGAGGTAAACTTGATGAACAAATTGTTGATATGAACAACACTTGAGGCACGAGGATGTACGGTAGGTGATGAACAGGGATGGTTGTTTTTAGAGAGGAATAAATTGAATTGAAAATTGATTAAAATAATGTCATATCACACAGATGCAAAATACACCCAGAGAAAAATGATAGAATACGTCCAAATATCGTTGCATATTATATTATTTTAACCATTAAACGATTTCGCTTTGCTAGAAAAACAAATAATTATTTTCCGTACACGGCAACAGCTCGATATTATTTATAGCTTTCAAAAAATAAGGTGGTTAGTATATTTGTTGAATAATTAATTAATATTATACACTGAATCCAATGTCCAGGTCAAAAAAAATATTAATGATTGAATAATACCTACCACCGCCAGCAACAACAAAACCACCATTCATCTCCTCTGCATCAATGTGCACTTGATGAATACAAAGAAAACAATTCAAAATATTAATTTTGCCTTTTTGAACATAACGTATGCTTTTGATCTCTGGTATTCACCCGTTAGATAAGAAAACTCCGTCATTTGCTCGTTATTTTCTGTCTATTAAATATTGTAGGCTAGGGAAACGTATTTCGAATATTTTTACAATCATGTGATTTTTTTTACATTAGTTACTCCATCATATTGCCACGAGGAATTTTTGATATAAACTCTGTGTTTCGATTTAATATGTTCGATATTTCTATTCTGTCCCGAAGTATAAGGATTGAATGAATATGAGTTCCGCTTTTCTCGTTATACGTGGAAAAAAACATGAAAAATCAAAATTTATGAAATTGAGAGAAAAAAATTTCATTAACAGGTATGGTTAACATAATATATTAACATAATATAAATATAAGATAATATATATTTTTTAATATTACACCTCTCTTCCGTTCAGGTGTAATATTAAAAAAGTTTATTGAAAAGTTTTGAAAATTACTTTTTGCGGCTCGTTTGTGCATAAGTTGAAAATAATAGTCTTAAAAGAGGTGTGACCTGAATCTTGGTAATGAATTATTGAATGTGGTGCGCAACAATTTCTTTGAGAGAATTTTTAAACATTGCCACTTATAATCAGCCTCTGACGTTACCGTGAAATTACAGTAAATTTCATCATCAAATATGAGTACGCGCAACTCGTGCGACATTTCATTGTGGTCAGATTATTTTAGTATACAGTCGCAATCTAAATCATCCCAATTCCTATTCATTTACAGGTAAATCATATCGATTCTCTCGTCATTTTGGGGTAAATATTGCGATTCCAGTACACTTTAGGGTAAGGAAACTGACTCACTAGGATCTTAGTAAATGTTTGGGCTTGGCATGAGCGACATCATCAATTGGCTGCAATAATTTTGTAATTTCACCTGCCCATGCTCATCAAGCTCGCTGGTATTT
>NW_025941888.1:0-673 GCF_000764305.2 Hyalella azteca | reverse complement strand
GACATACACCTACTCTGCCGGATTATGTTTTCGATACCCCGTAAATTGAGAAATATAACTCGGTACTCAATGCAGTGAGTGACAGAGAGCGCATTTTCTTGTCGACGAAAACGTGTGAAGTCACGGACGGACAGACAGACGGACAGGCAGACGGACAGACAGACGGACAGACAGACGGACAGACAGACGGACAGACGGACATGGCGAGCACAATAGCGCCTTTTTTCCATAAATGAGAAAATGTGCTAAAAAGGGTATTTCAAGGGAAACTTGATGTAAATTAGTACTTGATAGATAATTTGGATAATATATAGCTATTGAGACATGACTAAGATATTGTCAATAATAGCTGCTCTGTAGAATAGCTAGAATTATAGACGCAATTAACTATCAAATCTTTCAAAAGAAATGCACTTTTGGCAGCTATTAATTATAAAATATAGGGATACTCAGAAGCCGGATATATTTTGTGATATTTGTGTGTATGATTCTAATTCAGAAGCATTTCTCTAAAAATCTAAACCTTTATATACAGAAGTATACGATTGAATGTTCTGGATCGCTCTAAATTGTATTTAGTGCTTCTGATACCTTCTTTCCGCGCTTCTGCATGCGGATTTACAACATATGAAATATTGCTTTATTTCTAACGGCAAATATATTTGGCAGCTGC
>NW_025941887.1:34532-45435 GCF_000764305.2 Hyalella azteca | reverse complement strand
TGGTGAAATATCGATTGCAAGATTTGATCATCACAGACACGAAAGCGAGCTAAGAAAAACGTGATAAAAATAGGTGAAGAGGCTGAATTAACGTAATTGAATTGTTGATATGGCTTACATCTCTCGTGACTTTGCATGATATATTTTGTTGACTATGGCATTATTATGTTTGTTATTTAAGTTGTCATCCATTTTCCATTATTAATTCTTGTGACATTTGTTTCAGTTTCGTACATGAAATTGTTTTTCTCTTATCAAGTACGACTAAATAATTTCGAAATGTAATGATTTTGGATTAGTTCTTGTTATTTTAACATAAAGGAAAATCAAAACTCACAATATTATTTAGCTAAAATATGGATAGTTGTGATACGTATTGCATTGCAAAGTTATCATAAGTCGTTATAGAAAGTCTTCATTTTTCCATTAAATCTATTTATGTGATATTTTTGACTGTGTTCATTTGAATTTTCCATTTTTAACTTGCAACAGCAATCTGCCATCACGACATTCCATCAACCTTGATATCTGCGCTTCATTTCTCAAATATTTGATGGAAAAATTCTCGTTGTTCCTCACTCAAAGCTCCAAGATTTTTTTGGAAAGTAGTCTACATCTGAGTGAAGTCATTGGACTCAGGACTCACTGTAACCCAAAATTTTGTAGTTTTGTAGCAATTCAGCAACCAGGATGTGGATTTTTTTGTTCTCAGGGAAGCCTGATACACTAGTTCAAATGAATGCTATGCATTCTTTTTTTCTATTTCCATTGTATGACGAAGGTTTCATCTTTTAAAAGTTTTCTTATGTCTTACTCTTTTTTTTTCAGCTAAGCATTGCATAGACCAGGAAACTTTTCACGAAGATAACGCACAATTGAAACACAATTCCACTTTGCTTAATGCTTTCACAAACTGTTTCACAAGCCCCAACTCGACATGGAGTAGAAGAGGTAAGATCTTTTTGAAATCTACTAAACGTTGTCTTTGAACATTTTCAAGTCAGGGAATAAGAGCCCTTCTGATTGGCTACGTCTGCCTGAAATAGTTTAATCTTCTGTTACGGCTATCCCATTCACTGCTTGCATGATAGCGAAATACCCACTAGTTAAACATGCGACATTTTTTTAGCGCCAACCTGTGTAATTAATACTTTTCTTCGCTGAGTAAATCTTTGAGATCTTATGATGGCATGAACTTTTTTGAAGTTCATCGTACCAGCTTCTCTCAGAAGCTGTAGTCACAGAAACTTAGTTGAAATCCACGGTTTTATTGAATGCAACCTCATTCTAATTTTCGCAGCAATTAAAACATATTAGCAAACACATTGGTTATTGGTGAAACCGGGGGTTACCATGATCCTTTCGCCACAAAGCAAATCTGCAACATGTATTAATTCATATCAAGATGACCCGGGTTTTAGTACCCGAGTTCCGCGGTGTCCTTCAACAAGCGGTCTACTTTATACTGGTGGCTTGTGCTGTGAAGACCTAATGCTTGGGTGAGTGTTTAGGTAAGCGTTTGTTGGCGAATTATTCAGATTGTAAATAATTGAGACTCTAAATGAAAAATGTGTTCATTTTATCTCAGAGTGCTAAGTGTTAAATCCATTATGCTCAACGATTCAAACTTGGTTACTGCCGTCAGGTAGTAGTATTGTTGCACTTAAGGGTAGCCAAATCACTTCAATACTTTCTACATCATTTTAGTTCACTTGTTCTCGTGAATTGCTTCTCACTTATATGATTCCAAACGAGTGTTTGTTTATTATTATTGTTGGTCAGGGTAATTCTTATTTCATTAGGAATATTCTATAAGAGGGGCATGGCTAAATTAGGATTTTGTAACATTATTATTCACATCATTGATTTAACTTGATTATCGCGAAATTGAACTTGAATTCTGCGTGTTATTTATAGATGATACTATTTTTTGCTTTCAATCTGTCATAGCACGTGTATTGTTTCGATATTTCTTCCGTACAGTTACGGCTTGCCCCTCTCATGCTCCTTATGACACACTTCTGAATTTAAATATTTCAATTTGCGTATTCAACTAATTTTTTTACCGTCAATACTGAATAACCCCAAAGCTGCAAACTGACAACACATAATCCAGTATACTCTATGTGTACCACTGTTTTATTCTTCCATCAAATCAATTATTAAAATTATGACGTTGCCAGAGACACAAAGTGGGTCCTTCTGACCCCACCCGCATCCACGCGCCGGCAACATTGGTTCTCTTATTTATGTAAACAAATCATGTGCTCTGGTGCTCACGCATGTAATAAGTTTGCCGAGTTCTGCTGACGAGGACGGGCATCCCGCATGGGGTGTCGGTGACGCAAGAAGCCACGTCTAAAAAGAAGTAATCAAGAGCTTCGTGACCGCCATCTTCTCGAGGGAAGACGTAATAGTTCGGGTAGCTATTGATCACTGGAAAGAAAAGAATCTATTATTAATAATGCAATTAGAATATCCTACTACTATAGAGTGCAATTTTGTCGAATTTTTTTTAAGTTTGAATTAGGTTACGTTTTAAAACCGTATGAGGAAAACTAATAGTGCAATTTTTAGTAACTTTCATCGAAAATGGGGAAAAAATATAACGTTCATGGAAAAATTAAGATGGGAAATCAAATCAAATTCAATCGTGTTGGCCATCTCGAGGCTGGCAGCTCCCATTAATAAATCATTTACATAATGCCTATGTTGAGTTTGTTTATGCGTCCTCAACAGTTCCCATGTCAAAATTTCCAATAAGAAAGAATGTATATCAGCTCCAGTTCATCGTGATAATGGGAATGACGCTCGTGAGAGTAAACTAATTGGTAACATTTCAAATAAATTCAGCGGAATACCTATATATACGGGGCGCGCACCTGTATATTGTATACGGTGCGCGGTGCATGGTTCAAGCGCTGCTTCAAATTTTCACTGGGTTAAAGCAACTACACCTCCACAAGAATGACAAGATTAGGTGTTGATAAAGCGGTGTTGAGATAAAGTAAAATGGTTACTTCTAGTTTGAACCGATTAGTAAATAATTCATACATTTTGGATCACTTACCATTCTCAAATGACTGCACACGTTGAGAAAATACATTCGAGAAGAAATTCACGAGCTGGTACTCCTTGAATTCGATATCTTTGACAGTGGTGTTGATGTAGGGAGCGGTGCCTGTTGAGATAGACATAGATAAACAACGATTTGCTGTCAAGGGTAAACGACATGTTAAATAGAAGTATCGGTTTTAATTAAGGTGAATAACAATTAAGGTAAGTTGTCCGAGGTAAGTGGATATTAGGTCTGAGGATGGCATAAGAAATGAGCGTCAATAAGTTTTACAAATTGATAGCTACCAGCACAATCTCCAGGTAACCTGACCGCTGGTGTCACCTGCTCCCTGCTAACTAGAAAGACCAGGGCCTATACTTTCAAAAAAAGTTAAGAGATCGTAAGTTCATCAGCCAATCATTGACGGCCTTTCAAGCCAAATCCACCAATCATTAACAAGAAAATTGAGTGTAAGAACTTACGTTCACTTAACGAGTTTTGAAAGTATGACCCTGGTACTTACTCGTATGTATTTAGCGAACAGTGGTAGTGACTTGTGGGATTCAACCTCGCTGCTAGTAAGATTTAATTAAGGTGTTAGTTGCATGATTTAAAGCACATTATTATGATCTAAAGCACTTGAACTTATGCTCGTTAAACATAGAAAGTTTGGATATGATTGTTTTTCAGTACTATTTATACCAGTGGTTGTCATTTTCATATACTTTTGTCCTAGACAGCTGTACACTACTGGATCTGCAGTGTAACCCCAACGTCTTTGGGATTATTATGCTATGTACAACTTCCCTAAATAGAGAAGAACATCCGACGAAGAACGTATAAAGCTCTGAAAGAATCACCTGAGCGGTGGATTAGCGCATCGCATAAACTATGCTCACATTTAAGTGCGCACACCTAAACTTACTCCCTACACTGCACGAAGATACACACAAGTAAGGACACGCACATTCACTCCCTCATGTGGATGGATATTAGTATATCTCAACTCACACAGAAGCAGAGTTACCGGCCTTTATTTTTCCCTGAAATTAATCATATCCATCGAAACTCCGCAAATGTGAACTTTCACGCTGAACTCCCAAGTTTTATCACGACCCATGCGCACACAATGTTGACAGGCGAGGTCTGCTTAGAGCCACGGGGCGTAAGTTAAGGTGCTTGTACGCGGGGCTAGTATTAGCTCCGAGTATTCGGTGAGTACTTGCACCGAATAATTGGAGCGAACACTAGCCCCGTTGTCGTGGGTATAGTGGTAAAAAAGGGATGAATAAGAACGATAAATGAAAACTATAATAAGTAAAAATAAATACAAATAAAAATAAGTAAAAATAAATACAAATAAAGACAAAATATAACCGTGTGTTCTCTTTGCTCAAGTTCTTACTTTCGGTCTCAAGATTCGGAGCCTCTCTCCGTGGTGGATCAAATAGCAATGACTAAGTTTCGGTGCTTATCTAAACGAGGTCACGTCCGAGGTGACTTAAAACCAAAAATCCAAATATCTAACTGAAAAAAGCGCTATTACACTACGTACCCTAACACCGTGTATCGAGATTAGTGCAAGTCACGGCCTCGTATAACCAACCTAAACAACACTTCAGCCCTGTAACGCAAGGTTTTATTTAACCACAAGTTACGCGAGAGTCTCAAGAATACGGATGAATGTAGGGAGATGATGATAAATGTATAGTATTCGGTTGTGGAATTAGAAATAGTTAATTCATGCAACTAGAAACTTAGCACATTTATTTATTTTATGGTTGTCTCAATCACTGACGTTTTGACTTTAAAGCAAATTCTCTGTTTCACAAATAAAATCCTGATTCTGCGTTCATTAATATAATTCCGCTCAAACTTATATGTGTAACATGATTTTATGTGATACGAGGAAAGTGAACTACGAATTTCGCAGCTTATTTATTGGCAGTGAACGTGAGACTCGTACACATTAATCTTACAGCTCATTCACACAAGTATCTCAGGGACTCACTGAAAGGCACAGTTGCAGGGGGTCCGTAGGAAATGCTGGAATTTGCCACATAAATTACTTTCTCGCCACCATGACATGAGCAAGGCTTACTGTTGAATTGGTAAGCCGTGCAGGTTCCATTGAAAGCAAAGGCAGTCATATCTGGAAAAGTTAAATTTGTTTTCAGGTAGTTTTTTGTGTAATTTACTGGAATGTGATTATTATTTTTGTGATTAATATATTTCAAGCAAATCTTTTATTTCGCAAGAGCTTTGAACTCAAAAAAGATTTTACAACCACTGCTCCTACTTGTTGAGTATACTCGTGAACTTATGCTCGTTGATGCACCTTGTAAGCTGATATTTAATTTTGAAAATGATTAGCTAGTCCTTGTCTCTTGATGGTGTCCACCTTTACACTTAAATCGTTAAATATCATTGAATAAACACTGGGCTTTCAAGAAACCTACAAAATATCATATATGTAATTTGACTGAAAACAGATCATACTTTTTATTAAAAATTTTTATTGTTGTTCAATGAGTCGAAATTTCTTGCCGGCGTTGAGAGATCAATAAGCTGGTTATCAAATAGTATTTTGATAGAATACGACGTGTCGAGTCATCAATTGACTCGGCCCTCGTTCTGGTCATGCTTGCCCGTATCCTCGGTACGTTTTCACCATAGTACAATATGGCTGCTAATATTCTATAACTGCATCCGAATGTCTTTCAAAATCCGTTATCGCTGGCGTTGTACTTTTAGTCCCATCCAAGTAGTGAAACCGTAATAACAAAGTAAACGCTAATAAGAAGTGAATGTTGAATATAGCGTGCCATTGACCGACTCATTCCCTGCAGGGGCTGACGCATTACACTGTTAGAAAAAACGGTGAAAAAACGGTCCCACTGGCATTCCAGTGGCCGGTCGCCCCATGAAAATAAACTGTTTCGCCGTTTTTATCAGATGTTTTACGGATTTCTTGTGTTAAATTAGAATAGAAACGGCGACACGGTGTTTCTTTTCACGTGCCGACCGGCCACTGAAACGCCGGTAATACCGTTAACGGTAATTTTTCTGACGCATTATCACCTGCCAAATTAAAAACAATTCCTCACCCGCCAAGGCTGAGCTTCTCGCGCACTGCACCGCATCTGACGCAGTGATTTCCTTGGACGCATTAGAGGCGAACGTCAAATCGCTCTCCGTGATTGAGAAACGTAGGTAAGTCTGAAGCAAGGAATAATCTCATCGTTAAATCACTTATCAATGCTCAAAAAGCATGCAAATCACCGAGAATTTCATATGATTAATGGATTTATTAGTTATTTTCAAGTAAAAGGCAGTCTATGAACAGACTAGGAAAAGAGCTATCAGTGGTATGAGAATCAAGATTAAAATGCTAAAAGTCGGAGTAAAGTATGAAAGCGCCTTCAAACAGGGTTTAACTTTGACGAGAAAAAATTATTTTAAAACTGAATGCATGTTTCAGGCGGAAATGCTGCAAGCATTAGTGTAGTATTTCATTAGCTTACCACCATCGACTTCGGGCCCCGCACTTGCAGGGACCTGAAGCGCACGGAAGTAGTCCGTCCACCCCCACAGCCGTGTGCACCAGAGGAGCCTGTAACCACGTTGACCTGTGGCAAACGTGGGCGGTTCACTTGAAATTGATATGAAAGGTCTAAAATAACTGAATAAGTTCTTTTATGAGAGTTAGTGGACTTTTGAGCTTGTTTGTTTCATGTTTCGAGTCTGATCCCGATCCAATTAGACCCGGTATAAAAAAGTGCTATGCATTAAAGTGCTATGCATTAAAGTGCTATGCATTAAAGTGTTATGCATTAAAGTGCTATGCATTAAAGGTGTAATCAGTCGATCCGATACTGCTCGGTGTGCAGGCTTGAACCTATTTTTGTTATGATGAGCGTGCATCATTTCCCGTCAAATGATGTCACCAAGACAAATCGTTGAGAACATAGATCAAAATGTCGATGTGAATTGGGGTCAAGTTTTATTTAATTAATTGGGTCGATGTGGATTGGGGCTCAAGTTTTAATTAATTAATTGGGGTTCAAGTTTCATGCAACCAGAATATAAACCCATTTCATGTCTCAAATGGAACGAACATTAATTGTAGTAGAAAATCATGGTTGCTCACAATAGTTT
The DNA here is from genome assembly GCF_000764305.2 of Hyalella azteca. NCBI lineage: Eukaryota > Metazoa > Arthropoda > Malacostraca > Amphipoda > Hyalellidae > Hyalella > Hyalella azteca. Next base: position 38,219 of record NW_025941887.1, on the reverse strand, counting down.
GAACTTCTTGAATTAAACTCATATGCATATGTGAAAAACTAAGACGAGGATACAAATCGCCGTTTTGGTGTACAAAACGGATTATGGACAAATGATAATCTAAAGAGCAAATATAATATTATTGCTCTCGCGGTACTCACGCTGTCGGGATACGATGCCACGGAGAGTCCAAAGCACAGCGCCTGCAACACAGAACAAGTTAAAATGAAACAAGGGGAACAGCATCAGGGAAATGAATCAATGTAAATAAAAGGCTCAACACTTGCAGTATATAAGGCTTTATGATAAGAAATGAGAACAGATTCCTTCAAATATATTCAAATTGGGATGCTATCGCCGAAATTGTACTAATCGCGTGATCTAAATGAAGATACGTGGAACTTTTGAAGAAGAAAGAAACAATTACCGTCTATTAAGCAGAGAATATTTTGTGAAACTGGCCAATGGTAAAGGCGAAACTGAATCAACTTCTAGTGCACTTAAAATAATTCACATAGGCGATGAATGAAGGGAACTTTCACGAAATTTGTTCGTCGAAAAATACATGCACGACACATTAATCTCCTTAAAAAACATAATATTCTATTCGTTCGCAACTGGGCGACTGTTTTTAGGAATGTCGATTTATTGCAATTCATTGGCTATTCGATTATGTGTGAGAGTGTCGCCGCAAATGATGTATAGAAAAGGCATTTGTTAAAAATGGTGTTCTATGTTCGGCTATGCATAGTTGCCATTCAGTGCATTTTGTTTGTCTCCTTTAAAATAAATAATTTATATGGGAATGTATACTCACTTTGAGCCAGTTTGTGTAAAACCTATTCCCTAATATAAACAAACTCTCCTTGGCAATCTATTATGAAAATTCTAAAAACAAGTTTGATACACGACTGGTATTTACTTGGAGGGACGCTTTTATTGTGTGAACTTTTCGATTCGGCTTACGAAAATATTATATCCACTACTAATAAATCTACTACTAGTGGATATAATAAAATATAAATCCACTACTATTAAAGATATACATAATCGAGTGTGGGGCATGCGCCAATAATCCAACTAGTGTTCTTAATTCATTCGATTGACAGGAAGCCAATTGCATGTATCATGCCGTATATATTGAGGAAAGGGCTCCTACAGAACACAAAACATAACTTGACGACAATCTCACCGAAGTGAAGAGGCCAGTGAGGATGTCCAGGATGCGAAATTCCTGCATGATGTTGGCTTTATATCTTGCGATTTTTCGACTTCCTACAACGCTAAAACAATAGAAAGGATAACTGTAAATAAATTTATCAGATTCTTATATTATATGTTATTTTAACACACGGTTTCTATAAACACATGCATTCCTTAATTAATACTGTTATTCTAGTGAGGTGCGACAAACATGTAATGTAATGCGTCTATCGTGAAGGTATATGCATGGCGTGGTCAAGTTTGAGCTAAGACTAAGAATACAAATAAGATTTCATTCATCAACAGTGAGTCTGACCAGGTTAAATTCGAAGTGTCGTTGGTGATTTTAACTGCCTAATGCCCTGTCTATTGTTATCTATTGCTCCTCTTTCTCATTTCTCAATGGTTGGATTAATCTATCCTAGTGTATCTCATGGAGATGATCAGATTGCGAATATTCCATAAATTTATTGTAAAATGTACGACTGTCATGCTTTTACAGACCGAATGAAAGACATTGTTCAAAAATCGCATTCCTTTTCACGTGTGTGCATTAATATTAGAAGTCTGATAAAAACTTTGACCAACTCATGATGTGTCTCAGCGCTTTTGATTTTAAATTTTCAGTGATTTCAGTAACGGAAACTTGGCTTCGCTCAAACTCCGATCAATTGCACTTTTTGTGGTTTTAAAAATTTAGCATATACCCCAATCGCCATGGGGGATGTATGACTACCTATGTCTATAACAAATGCAGTTCTGGATTACTTGAAGCGTTCACCTGGGTATAAAATGAATATGAATTGCTGAATATATGTTAATTCGCCTGCGTTTGACCTCTCTACATTAGAAGAAGGTCTATCGGTCTTCTTCTAATAGCGTTCAAATTTTCAATAAGCTTTTTTCACTCGAGGTTATATAAAAAATTAGGAGATCTGATACAGCAAGCTTTTGTTATAAATTCAATATTAATCTGTACTATCCTCCTAATTTGTGTTCAAGCAACAATTTTATTCATGACATGACATTATTTCATAACTCAAAAAACCAGAATTTCCCCCGAAAATACCATTACGCCTTATTCGCTGCTTGATCATATCTGGAGTAATTTGTATGGATCGAACCCAAAATCAGCCGTTTTTCACTTGGAGTTATCAAATCACTTGAATGACATTCCTTTATTTTGCAACTGGGTTCTCGATTGCTCCATCTAGGAAAAAACTCGCCTTATTAATGCTGGCAATATCCAAAAGTTTAAGGAACAAATTGATAATTTTTCTTCTGTGTTTCTAACTAATATTGATGAACTAAACCTCGCAATTCAGTCTTGTATGGCTGAACTTTCCAAAATTTACAATGCATCTTTTTCTATATTTCCTATAAAATTTGTCAAGGCTAGAAAACATGGGCCTCTAAGGGTGACCGCCGAAATAAAGTCTGTCATCGAGAGCAAGCATAAACTTTTAAAACTTTCTCGCTCTGCTGTAATTTACCGTAGGTCGAACTCTACTTATCGAAATGTATTGAATGTGCTATTGCAAACAGTTAAATAGCCGGCCTTGCATGCATTAGCTGGTTGAATCGACGTTGAAACAGCTACCTATTATATAGGACGTTCGGATCGCGTTGAAAGAAGTTGATAATGAAAATTTAAGAAACGTCATTCAAGAAACGTCGTACTGACGTTTCGACGTAACGTTAATTCAATGTTTCGACTATGACGTGGCTGCAACGTTAAATTCTCTGGTTGAATAAGTGTTGAAGAACCAATCTGTTTTCAACGTTGCAATCGTGCTGTAAAAAGGTTTAGAATGGAAAGTAAGGCAACATTATTCTTGAAACGTCCTACTGACATTACAATGCAACGTTGTAGCCGCTCTTCATCAAACATGTTTTATTGTGACGTTACATTACATGAGCATCTTATTAAAAGTAGTTGCATTTAATTAGATACCGATATACTATTTGAAACCCTATCTATTCACTTTTTCATTCTCCGCCTCGAGAACCATTCGAGCGTTGCAGGATACGAACCCGGGATTGCTGTAGACCGCACGACGCCTTAGCAACCTTGAGTACGCACTGAAACAAATCGCTGCGTTAAAACTACGCACCGAAGTGTCTATCCCGGCTTGTCCTAAAATGAGTTGGCACAGGTGCGTAAAACGCCAATCAGCCAGCCGGCGAGGCTACTTTCAGCGCTTATTTGAAGCTACGATTAGGGCTCTTTCGAAGCTACTATTAGAGCGTAAATATCAGCGCTCAATATAAAAAGCCTCAGTAAACCACTAACCGGCGTTTCTATGCAGTCTGGTTAAATAGAAAAAATATAATGAAAAGAGTATAGGTTAAGAAAGAACACTGTAGGTAATACGTCATTTTATTAGAATACTCTGGATTGAGAGTGTAACTGGAGTGAGTGACTGGAGTGAGAGTGTAACTGGAGTGAGAGAGTGACTGGAGTGAGAGAATGACTGGAGTGAGAGAGTGACTGGAGTGAGAGAG